>NW_022196499.1:0-235412 GCF_008641045.1 Pistacia vera
TCTCAATTTATTTATTTTTGCAAAATTGTCCTATAACAATGGAACTCCATTAATTGAATAAAAAAACATGAAATTAATATAAACATTATAATTCTTGCCAAAAATTGGGTTAGGATATTATTACTCATGAGATTAATTTTTATTTAAAATGTATCCATTAACGGAATTCTAATTTAGATATATAATTACAATATTATCTCGAAAGAATAATGTTATACATATTGTAATAAAATTTTCTATTACAAATTATGTGTATTCTTACATGATATTGATGTGCAAATAATAACTTAATGCTAAGTGTACAACATATATATAGGATGACACACTAATTACTTATAATAAAGAAAAAAAATTAGAATATCATTAGGGATGTTAAGCAAGCACATTACTAATCTCAAAATCTTAAATTATCCTTATGATTTTATATTGGGCAATTATTATAAATAAATCTATTTTTATGGGAGAATCGAAAAATAGTTATTTAAAGAAAATTACACTCTATAAACCTCTTTTTATTCTATTGACTATATTTTACTCGTTATATAAAACCCAACTTTTACACCTCTCATTCATTTGTATTGCATATTTGTGCCATCGTTCATGCAAGTTGAGCAATTTAAGATTGGAGGTTGAAGATGATAGAGCCCGAATACCTATATTTGAGCATTGTCCAACAATGTCGAGCATATTTGTCACTAGCTTCCATATTTAAATTAATCATATGGGCTAATATTAGATATTCTATTTCACTCAAGACAATATTCAACCACCATATCCAATATTTGCTAAAACTAACGTTAATAACTCATTACACCTAGGTTGCATTTGGATCGGAGGTACATAAGATAACGGGGGTAATCTTCGTTTATTTTGCAAGATTCCGGTGTTAGGTTTGCAAGTAATAAAATATTACAGGAATCTTTTATTGCAAATAGTGTTTACTGTTAGTAATGTAGGGCGTAATTCGATACCCTCTCCCACCCGTGGGATTAAAACATTAATGGGTAATATGATTTTTCTACCTATTTTGCCCTTAATTAAAAACCATTTCAGACATAATTGCCCTCAAATATTTATCAAATAGCAATTAGTCCAGTCTCTTACATTTGAGAAATTAGTTAAAACACTCCAGTCACAAAAAATTTAAAAGTAAAAAAAAAAAAATACATGTAGTCACCCAAGACCACTGCCGACCGTGACTCACCATCGTCAGTCGTCGGCATCAGTCGCTGTAATGATACACACTATTAGGATCTGGTCGTTCGTGCACCGGTAAGACCTTTTCCGGTCATGGATCACAGATTCATGGCCAAAAAGAGCCAAATTTGGCGTTTCTATGACCGTTTCACGACCAAAGATGTGGTCGTGAAAAGGTCACAAATCTGGTAGTGAAAAGGTTAGATCTTTGGCTATGAAATGGCACGACCACATCTTTGGTTGTGAAATGGCCATAGATCTAGCCGTTTTTTGGCCACGGAGTTGTGATCCATGGCTAGAAATGGCTTTTTCGGGGCATGCACCATTTCATCAACTGCCGATAGTGGCTTGGGGTGGGTGGGGGTAATTTTGCTATAAATTAAAGTTTTATATGACTATGGTGTTTTAGCAAAATTTCAAATGCAAAGGGTTAAAGGAAATGATTCAAAGAACAATAATAATAAATATTATTATATTAATATTTAAAAATGAGGGCAATTTAGTAATCTATATAACATACCCACCAATTTATCCTTCCAACCAAACATATTATTCATCAATTTATTTGAACAAACCATACACATTTTTTAAACATTCCTAGTAATCTTCAAAGTGATATTTCTTTCCGTTAATATAATATCTCCCTATAATAAAACATTACATGATTTAAACTCCCTCTATATGTAGACATAGGTAGTTTGCAATTTTCGCCTCTTTATTAATTTGCTATTTTCTTTATTTTCTTGATCAGAATATCCCTTGAGCTTCACATATAATTAGTAATTACTAGAAATTGTTAAAACGGTACTTCAGTGATTATGGCCTAAGCTTAACTTTAACCACAATCGACAGTTTTGCTCTTAAACTTGAGGGAGATTAGTTCATCTGTTTTGTTATTTGTCATTATTAACTCGGTTAAATACTATGATAGTATGGGAGCTTTAGATATTCATCCATTCTCTTCCTTTTTCTAAAAAATATTCGTCTTCTATTGGTATTGCTGCAAAATGCATGGCTTTATTGCAATTCAGAATTCCTAAACATGAAATACTGTATCGTATATGGCAAGAACAGTAGTGATTTCAGCTTATTACGGCTTTAGAAAGTTCCATTTAACGATATGAGTACCCATAACTATTATGTGATCTTCCTGCCATCTTGATGCAAGCCTGCTTGTTCTTCTCTATCCCGATTGGTCTACCTTCTTCTCAGACCTTTGAGACAACCGATTGTCGTCTGCAATGCCTTGTACGTTGACATGTCAAATATGATTCTTCTTCGTTTTTTTTTTCTTTTGTTATCGAAAAGTGATGAATTTCCTTTTCTGCAGGTAGGGATTTTATTAGGCCCTTCGTTCTAGATCGCAACCAGGGAATGTTGCGAAAACTATTTCCAAAGGACGAGATGTGGTGGTTCATACATTGCTGTACTTGGAGGAGTATATTTCATATTCCTGGAGGCAGTACAAAAGATAAGGATAGAATCATTAAGAACGGTGAAGTACGCTTGGAAAGTTGGTGTAACCTGTGTCGTCATTACTTTTATTGTTACATTCTCCCTCCTCGTCGCTACACAGATATTTTCCAGGAACCTAGAGAATTCTTTTTTTGGTCTAAGTTTTATTTTATCTCTAAATTTTTTCCAGTTGTATCTAATGCCAACGGAACTCAAACTATTAAATTCTGAGTTAGGCCATCTGCCATATCTTGTTCCATGCTCTGCGAGATAGCTACATGGATTGCTACAGCAATACCATTGCGATGATTGGAACCACAAACAGAAATTGCTTTGCGAGGCTTTGCGTGTGTGTAATAATACTGATCGCATATTTTTTATACGGCCAATAGTCCTGGGGATTATCAAGAATACACCAGAAGGAAAGCCAGTAAAGGAAATATACATTCTGGGATTATTGATTCTTCCTTTGGTCATGGAACTCTGACTGACAGTTTAGGTATGACTTTTGCGCTGGGAGCTATATTGGTTGGGTTAATGATTCCACCTGGACCTCCTTTAGGTTCAGCTCTAGTAGAGAAATGTCGAACCATCAAATCGACCTTCTTTTACCTTTCTTATATATGTGGGTTGGTCAACTACCAATATTTACTCCATAAAAGATTGGAAAGCATTTGCAGCACTTTTTATCATGTTTGGAGCCGTTTTAGGGAAGATGATAGCATGTTTGTTGGCTTCGCTATTCTTCGAAACAAGTGTTCAAAATGCTATCTTACTCAGTCTCTCCTTAAATGTCAGGGTATAAATGATCTGTTACTAGCCATCGATGGAGAAGAATGAGGTCAGATTTTGATTCTATTTATCCATCCTTTATTATATTCTACATGATTTTAATTTTATAGAACTAACTTTAAAATTGGATTTTGTAGATATAGATGAAGCCACATTTACTGCGTGGATTTTCGGCCATGATGTTAATGCAATTGTAACACCTTTAGTAAATATTTACTACAAACCTCATATACAATTGAGGGATCTACTGAGGATAAGCCCGCTGTAACACTGCGAAAGTACCATTCAATGTTAGATTGCGGATCCTTGCGGTATTCACTATGAAGAAATGTCCACAGCCTCATCACTCTGCTAAAGGCATTCAATCCAAGTAATACAAGCTCAATTTGCGCTTTATAACCACCTTCAAGAACGTGTTGGTCGAACAACACACCTTTGCCCTTACAATCACAAAAGAAAGAGATTATTTCCGAATTCCACTCATCACATTATGCATCGCGTGACAAAAAACTTGGAAAGTTCTAGTGCTGCCGTCTCTCTTCAGCCCTATACGTGATATCCCCATACAACATCATGCACCAAAGCATTTGCAAGTTTGCTCAAGACCAAAGTATCACTCCATTTTACTCCCATTCCATAAAAGTCATGGAGTTCATTAGAGAATGGCAGATTTGCGCGATTTAAACAATAAAATCCTAGAAAATCCACCATGCCCTGTCGGGATTTTTGTAGATAGAGGCATTCCTTGTTTTGAACACAACAAGATTGGCTTATAGTGTTATGGTCTATTTTTAGGTGGACCTGACGACCGAGAGGCATTGTCATTGGTTTACACATGTCTGACCATCCTGATGTGGGATTACTGTGGTCAGGATTCTCTTCGATGAAGAAATGATAAATTGGAGAACGAAAGAGAGAAGAAACTTGACGATTATGTCATTAACAAATTCTATCAAAGACTCGTAGCAGTCCGTGTGTGACATTTGATGAGGTTTTATGGAGTACTACTATGCAAATGATAGAGACCATTCGTTCTACGGAGGAGGTAATTATGACCTTATGATTGTAGGAAGCGGCGAGGAGCGGGCTCACAATTGGAGCAAGAAATGAAGCCTGGGTTGAGCACAAGGAGCTTGGTGAGATTGGTGATTATCTTGCATCTAATGATTTTTGTCCGGCATGATGTTGTTTTTTGTGATACAATGTGTTGTCTCCGTGTACATTACGGAGAAAATTAGTTAATACCTCTTCAAATTGCAATAGAAATTAGTTTACATTTCTGAGGCATTGAAGTAATTGGAGTAAGATTAAATCAAATTAGTTTCTCAACAATCCAAGTTTCTATGATGTCCATAATTAATCTTTGGCGTCACAATATTAAAATTGGGTAATTTAGTTACCCTTTACATTATAGTTGTTTATTTTGAAACCTCTGACGTAAATGTGGAAATTTATATTGAAAATTAAGAAAGGAAATACATATATTACCTCATATATATGCGTTCATTTTCACCTTATAATATATCCATTAACTTAAAATTTTAGTTTATCTTAATGAACTTTAAGGTACTTGGGGTGGGCAGGGGGGCTGGGTGGGGTGTTATGTTGGTGGATTGGTTATGCTCGTGGTTGGTGGTGTTTTCCCTGGGTTTCTTCTGTTATCCTGCTTTTCTGTTTTGGATTTTGTTTGGCTTTGGTTGACAGGTCTGCCCAGATTGCCACTTTGATTTGGGGAGTGTGTGTAAAACCCATTCCTGATTTTAGTTAGATCATGAATTGTATTTAAGTAATAATATTTTTTTTATTTTTATTTTTATTATTTTTATTTGATTTTTGGTATTGTGGTAAGATAGGGGTATTTCGTCAGTTTTTAAAGCTGTGTTAAGGGGTGAAATCGAAGAAATAAATCCTGATGGGTTTGCATGTATCAAGAGGGAAAAATTTGGACATTTTTGCTAAGGAAAGCTTATGTGGCTGGGTTAAAATGAAATTTAGAGGAATTGGGGGGCAGAAAAAAATTTTAGAAAAGTGTTTGTTTAAAAGGAGAAGGGAACTGGGCAGTTCGCCCCAAAGAAGAAGAAGAAAACGAGAGGAGAAGAAAGAAAGAAGAGAGGAGAGAAAGGAGAAAGAAAAAAAAAAAAAAAAAAAAAAAAAGGGAGAGAGAAGAGAAGAAAGAGTGGTTGGCCGAGAGATAGAGGAGAGAAGGAGAGAAGAACAAAGAGAAGGGAGAGTTTATTAGTTTTAAGTCTGTGAACAGTGGATCATCAAATCGTGATCTGGAGCTCATTCGCCGTCCGATCGTGTGATTTTCGGATATATTGTTCATGAACACAGCTCTACATTCTGAACGGTGGAGATCGAAATCTAAGCACTGTAATGGCAGCCAACTATAGGATAGAAGAGTGATGGATCAAATGAAAGTTTTCTTAAAAATTCAGATTTATGTTTGCATGTAAATATAGTTGGCCATTTTTTGCTTTTTGATGAGTTTTGAGCTAATTTGAAGCTTGCTGAACTTGCTTTCCTTCCCATGCTTGGTTGGTTAATTTGGTGCTTAAAATGGAGTGTATTTTGCTTGCTAGCTGCACCTGTTTGCATTCGTGTGTTTGACTAAATTGTGATGTTGGCTGGATATTACCTTAGCATGTCCCGGCTGAGCAAATTTTTGAGTGAAAGTGTCTCAGATCTAAATTTACAAAGCTGATTTGTGTTGCATGTCATTAGACCTTTCTTAAAAGCTTAAGACTTATGTCTGCATGTTAATGTTGAGAGTTTTGGATTATATGTGAAGTTTGTGTGAGTTGCTTGTTCTCCATGCTTCGGGATTTGGGAAGGTAGAAGTAAGTGAGTAATTGAAAGGGCTAACTGCCAGTTTTGAAACATTTTTTTTTTACAGTTTTAATTTTTCACCCATGTATTGATTATATTCATGTAAAGGAAATGTTACAATTTAGAGCTTGGAAATTGGTTGAACTGCATATGAGTTGAGATTTGTGATGTTGATATGATTTCCTGGTAATATTATAAATGTGGCGAATTTTAGTTTTGAGAATATATTTTAAAAACTTGCAGTTTCACCCCTATATGTGACCTTGGATTATTATGTCATATTATGATTTATAAGTACTTATAAAATATGCTATTGACTTACATGTTACATGAGATTATGCATGAGTATGTGTGGTGCAAAAACCACCCTACGAAGTACCCATCCCAGAGATACAGATTTTTGGCTCTGCCCGAGCGATGCAGGATTGCTGGGTATGACAGTTTCAGATTTTGGCTCTGCGCATGCGTATGACAGATTTTATTGGCTCTGCCTGGGCGTTGAGTGGTCCGCCAGGTATGACAGTTGAGGCTCTGCCCGCGCGATGATAGACTTGCCGGGTATGACTACGTCCCGCTCTGCCTGCGTGTGGGACGCACCAGGTACGACAGATTCCCCTAGGGTACTAGTTGTGGTGAGAGTTTTAATATAAATGTTGAGGTTTTATACAGAATCGATATAGTTAAGGAAGTAAGTCAGAGTACAGTTTATTGAGTGCAGGTGATTAGAAATAATTATATATATTGTATGCGAGAACGGGGTGGTTGTTCTTGCATATTCATAAAGTTACATTGTGCCATGATTTGCTTGAAAATTGTTGTATGTTAGCATTATTCTTTTTTTTAAGAACTTTTATAAACCTCCCCTTTTCCCCCACCATGAGTATTTCAGCTCACCTCTTTTTAAATGTTTTTCCCCCCCACCAGGACCTTCGGAGATCGTGCCGAGCGGTGGAGCCTCGCTCAGGGTTGTGCTACGCGTTGACATCTTTATGTGGGTTTTATTATTGTCGCATTGTAAATCTGGACTTTCGTTTCAAGAACTCATGTTTCCATGATGTATTTCCTTTTGTTTCATATTTTGGAATGTGTAGTTATAGGGGAAAACCTGATACCAAAAGTTTCCCTAACTATTTTCTTTTGTAAAACGAAAGATGATGCATGTCTTTTTGAGATGTTTGGAGATGGAAATACTATAATGTTATTCAGGAAAAGTATGTCTTTAAACAGGTTTCGCAGTTTTTCTACATGGCACGTCTCGGATAGCCGAGTCTTGTGGGAGCGCCCGGATCCTACGGGATGAGGAAATTCGGGACGGGTTGTGTCAAGTTGTTTCCGAAAGTGTGGTGGCTGTGGGTGTGTGCAGGTGGAGAGTGTGCGTGTGGGTTTCGGTTGCTGCTCCCATTGTTTGTATGGTGGGATTCGGGGTTCTTGCTGCTATGTTTCTATGGCAGGGCTAATATCCTTTTTAAGGCTGATGCTGTTGGGATTTTGATCGTTTCTATGTGTAAGAGCAGGTGGGAAAGTGGAGTTTGTGGCTGCTGTTTCAAGAATTCAAGAAGCTGGCTGAACTACACTGGTCTGTTATTAATTTTTGGCTACTACAGGCCCCGCATATGGGGTATGTGGCTGCTGCTGTCCCCTCTCTTAGGGAAGTTGTTTGTTTGGGTGGTGTGTTGTGGTGGCTGTAGTTATTAATTTGCTGGTGTGGGCAAAGGTTCTCTAGGTTCTGGATTTGCGGGGTCTGCAGTATGATCTGGTTTTGTTGGATCCTTTTTGGTTTCCCCTGGTTTTCGACCGTTTTGTGTGCGCTACCCTCTTTGAGGGCCTTTTATATGGGGCCCTTGGTTTTTTTTTTTAGGTAGCAGTCCCCTTGCTCTTGTTGAGGGTCGCTCCTATTACGAGTCCTTCCTATTCTAGTGTAAATTCATTATTCTTTATAAAATTATCAGTTACCAAAAAAAAAACTTACAGCCTTAAAATTTTAATGTGTAGGGAGAGAGAAAGAGGCATTTGCAGTGAAAAAAAAAAGGGTTAATCAAGTTATATTTGAATTTTGAAAAACAAAAATCTTGAATATTACGGAAATATCTCATAAACTTACACATTGACTAAATTTCCGTTCTTGACCATAGTTAGTATACTTCAAACCAACAATATTTGACAACTCATTCTTTGATGAAGTATCATTAAAATTAAATAGGCCCATAAACAAGCCTAGGAAAATGAGTAAACAATTTTTAGCCACCCAAGGTTTGGTCTAATGACACTTTCCACCCGTCAAGTTTCATAACGACATTTTCCCACTCATTGTTACAATTTTTCCATTAGTTTTTAATTGTAGAAGGATAGAATAGTAAATTCAGTTTATTTTTATTTTTATTTTCTCTTCTGTTAATATTAAAATATTTTTATAAATAAATAAAAAATTTGAAAAAAAAGAGCCATTGGCTAACAGGTTGCCGGTCAACTGGTGTTAGCGATTATCAGAATAGTCAACGTGACCCGTCTATCTCATCATGGTTCTCAAATATGTCACCATTTGACATCTGTAATCAAAGTTTAAAACTTTGCCAAGAAAAACAAAAAATTTGCAGAATAACCCATCTAGGTATTATTGATAAGTCTATAAATCAATCAGAGAAAGAGAAACCTTGCTGAAAAATGTGAACTTTTAAGCAAGAGAGTTGCAAAACCAAAGGAAAAAACTAATTTTGATTGTTAAGAAGAAAAAATGAATTATTTTTTTATAATT
Organism: Pistacia vera; assembly: GCF_008641045.1. Taxonomy (NCBI): domain Eukaryota; kingdom Viridiplantae; phylum Streptophyta; class Magnoliopsida; order Sapindales; family Anacardiaceae; genus Pistacia; species Pistacia vera. The sequence goes on from NW_022196499.1 coordinate 9,026, forward strand.
AATTTAGTAATAAAAAAATTAAAATATTGAGAAGAGAACACACATAGAAAACAATAATAACTCTAATAGTAAAATCTGAAGGCAGCTTAATTAAAGCACTGAAGAAGCCATGAAGATAAAGGTCTTGTGACACAAATCCATAACCTGTAAAAGAAAATAGAAACTTGTAATAACCACAAAACAAAAGAAAAAGAAAAAAGAAGCAAGAAGCAAGAAAAAACAAAACTTGTGAATGCATCTGATAGTCCTGTTTTTCATAGTGATTTTGTATTGAATTTCAATAGGATTTAGGATACTTCTCATACAATTTGGGCCATCATTGCTACTTAATTATATTAGTTTTACTTTGTAGGTCTAAATGATGATTTTGAGCATAAATGATGGTGTTGAGTGTAAATTGCGTAACTTGAACTTAGCAACTTGGAATGCTCTGAATTTAGAAATTATCAAAAGTTAAGAAGCAGAGTTACAACTTTCATGTTTTGGGTTTTTTCTAATTCTGACTAAAACAGGGTGAAAACTTGGCTTAAAGTTGTGAACAATACGTTGTGAACTGAAGAAAACGTCTTTGGATATGCTTCAATTTTTTGGCCATAACTTGAGATATAGACCTTGGATTGGGCTGAATCTTGAACAAGTAGAAATATAATTGAAAGGGCTACAATTTTTATGTTTACAACTTTTCCAAATTTAGACATTATAGTGCCTAAATTTGGCTTGAAATATATTCACCGTAGCAAAGAAAAAGGTTCGCCATAGCAGAATTGCATTAAATGTCAAAAAAATAAAACGACGCCTTTTGGCTTGTTAGGGCTTCATCCTTAAGTGGTTGGGGTATAAATTGACTCAAAAAGGAAGGGGAAAAGGGTCTTAGTTTGTCATTTGGGAGGCAGCTCTTGGAAGGAGAAGATTATTGAAGATTTGAGCTTCAAATTAGAGAAAATTTATCCATCTTTTGCTTGTTTTTTAATGATGAACCTTGATTCAACTTGTTTCTGTTATTTTATATTGTTTTTAAGTATTAACTTAGCTGTTTAGCTAGGGTTTGATGTAACATTGATACAATGATTCAAATTTATATGAATTGATTTACTTTGAGTTTCAATTTCATGATTGAGTGTTTATCTCTTTACTTAATGACTTTTGGATGCTTAATCACCATTAAAAAAATGGGTGTTGTTCACAATGAGACTGAGAAGTTATTTGTGATATGTGCCTCTTTAGATAAATACTATAGATTGAGCAAAAACTAGAGATAGATAAACATCTAGATAGAATTCCATAAAGCTTAAGAGACCTTGAACTATTAAACTTCAATTTTTGGGTTCGGAAGGTTAATAGGAATAGGTGGAGTGGTAACTGAGAAGGAGTACCAAACAACTTAGAGAATTCGATTTTCAACCAAGGAATTAGAACTTGGATAATAGATTCTATGAATTGGGTTTGCGTATTTAGGTGAAATCAACACCCTAGTATTTTTTTTTAGCATTGTTTGATTCATTTGGATTTTGGGCTTTGTCTTTAATTTAATTTTTATCATTTATTAGTTGATAATTTGTATTTAGTTGTTAAATTTCTATCGATCCAATTTATCGTTACTTCAATTAAGACTTAAACTAGAGAAATCGATACATAGTAACACTATCCTCGTAGGAATGATTCTCTACTTACTGCTTTATTACTTTTTGTGACTAGTGTACGTGCTAAATATGCATATGAAATAATCATGCATCATCATCTAAAGTTCAATTAACAGATTTTTCATCTTTATGAACAACAAGATTATCATTTCCAAACAAATGTGTATAGCCTTCATCAAAGGGTACAAAAGGGAGGCTTATGTGAAACCCATAAGCCAAAACAAGAAGAAGGGAGAACATAAAGAGAGAAGAACCCATTTAAGAAGTTGAAGAAAAAGAGAGAAGAAAGATAAGCAATAGAGAGAGAAAAAAGATTACAGTCAACGGTAAAAGAAGGAGAGAGAGGAAAGAGAGAAGAAAAGAAAGAGGGAAGAGAGAAAAGAGAGAAGAAGATCGAAGAGGGTAACTGACATAATTATCACTTAACAATTTTTTGAAATTATCATTTTATCCTTCTACAGTTAAAATTAATAAACAAATTATAACGGTGGGTGGGAAAATGTCATTATAAAACTTGGCGGGTGGAAAAGGGGCATTAGGCGAAACTTTGGGTGGGAAAAAGTCGTTTAATCTAGAAAAACTAAACAGACAAAAAAAAAAAAAGAACCATCTTGTCAACATGCAATTTACCTGCTAGAAACTTTTACAACGATTGAACATTCCATGTCTTTTCACGTGGCCCTAATTTTCTGTACCAATATTCAGTAAAAATTCAGGAAAAAAAAGGAAAATCTTATTATCTTTATTACTGCAATCTAGTCTTTCTGTCCCTTCTTTATCCTAATTGTCTCTGGTAGACCGGCCTCTTCAGTTTTAAATATTGAAACTCATGAAAATTTATCTTCTGATCGATTTTTGAAACTCCTGACAATTGAAATTTGGCAAATAGAATGTCTACCTCCAATGTCTCAGACCATAATTTGCATACCAGGTTCGATGACGAAAATTACAAGACTTGCGTAAATTATAGCACCAACTTTCTGCCCTCGGGAGGCATTCCTTTTAGAGATAAAGACGATAACACCAGCGTCCTCCTTGTCTTCATGCTTCAAGTCATCTTGGCCTTTGTCACCTCCAGGCTGGTCTATTTTGTTCTCAGACCTTTGAAACAACCGTACTTTGTCTGCAATGTCTTGGTAATTATTAATTTGCCTACATCTAAATCAATTCAATTTGAAGCATCTCTTAATTATCTTCTGAATGCATATCCTTTTTCCCGTAGAGTGGAATTATTTTAGGACCCTTTGGTTTCGATCCTAGCCAGAAATTCTTGGACACAGTTTTTCCACCGAGAGAGATGGTGGTGGTTAATTCATTATCAATGCTCGGCGGGATATACTTTATCTTCATAGTGACAATGAAAATGGACCTAAAAAGAATCTTGAGAATAGCTAAGAATGCTTGGAAGGTTGGTGTAACTTGCTTATTAGTTCCCCTGAAAATCGCAATGCCCGTCTCCTGTGTTTTGACAAACCATATGCTTGGAATTACCGGGGAGTTGTTTTCTTTCTCACGTTCAATTGTAATTTGCCTCAAACTCATTTCCCTCCTTTTGTCGCTGCCATTGGTGAACTCAATTTATTAACTTCAGAATTAGGCCAACTTGCTGTGTCTTTTGAGGTGTTCCATGAGATGGCAGGATGGTTAAATCTTGCCTTGGTAACATTAATGTTCGTTGCTGGAGAAAAAAAGGTGATATTAGAAACCGAACTCAGCATGTGTGCATTGATATTCATCACAATCTTCATTTTATGATTGGCAATGCGGTGGATTATAAGGAGAATGCCGGAGGGGCAACCCATTGAACAATTTATATCATTGCAGTACTTAGTGGACCCCTAGTCATGGGGATTTTAAGTAAAAGTGTAGGTTCATCCTTCGTATGGGGGCCTCTTTTGATGGGCTTAACAATCTGGACCTCCTCTAGGTTCAACACTAGTACAGAGATGTGAAGTCGTGATCTCAAACCTTTTCTTGTCTTTCTTCTATATTCGGATAGGTCAACTTACCAATGTAAATTCGCTAACAAATTGGGAGGAATTTGCATCACTTCGGTGTGTCATATTGGTATTATATTTGGGGAAGTTGGCTATAAGCATAATGGCTTTTATATGGTTCAGAGGGAGCTTCCGAAATGCGATCATATTCAGCTTCATTTTAAACATCATGGGCGTATTTGACTTGATTCTAATTATGCTATGGGCAAGTAATCAGATAATATTTCAATTGTGTCACTTCTCTAATTAGTTTTTAGATGAATTTGTGGTGGCTAAATCAATTCTTGGCCTCGTATTCTGAAGCTTGTAAATCAACAGTGTTTTGCAACACTGGTGTTTTCCCGTGCGGCAGTGACGGCAATTGTAACGCCTTATTAAAGTGTCAATTACAGGCCTCAAATGAGACTTGAAAAGTCTGCCATGGTAAAATACAGCATTAGAACTCTCCAATCAATGCCTCTTGAGTATTGAATTACGAATCTTTTTCTGTGTTCGTCAAGAAGAAAATGTCCACAACATCATCACTGTACTTGAAGCACTCAAAGCATCTGAATGCAGCACAATTCGTGCATATTTAGTCCACCTTATTGAGCTTGCTGGTCCAGCCGCACCAATTTTAGCATCCTACAATGGCAAAGGAACGAAAACAAAGACAAACTCCACAGATCGCATCATGAAAGCATTAACGAAATACAAAAAAAAAAAAAAACTTTGAACTTAAGCTTGCAATTCATCCTTACGCAATCATTCCCCTAAACCAGTCAATGCACCAAAACATTTGCAGGCTAGCTCGAGATAAATATATCCCTCTCATTATCATCCCTTACCATCAAACCGAAGAAGCTCATGAAAGAACCCCCTACATGCGTGATTTTGACATAAATGTTCAAGCACACGCACCATGCACGGTTGGGATTTTTCTAGATAGGAGTTCGCGAAGCTTTTTGAAGCCAAACCATGATTGCTCTTACCATGTTTCCATCTTCTACTTGGGAGGACCCGACGATCGAGAGGCGTTGGCATTGGTGTCACGAATGTCACACAATCCTAGCTTGAGAATCACTGTGGTGAGGATCGATTCAAGAGGTTATCATCAATAGGAAGATAAATTTGAGAGGGAACTTGATGATGGTGCCATTAATGAATTCATGGCAGGAAATATAGGTAATACAAATATTGGGTATCTTGACTTGAATGCGAACGACACAAGGCAAGTAATGGAAACAATTTGTTGGGTAGAAAACTATCATGACCTTGTAAATGTGGGAAAGAGACAAGCAATTTGCAGGTTGGAGAAACAAATGATGCCACGGTTGAATATGAGGAGCTTGGTGTAATTGCTGATTTGCTAGCATCGATTGATTTTTGTAACGGGTTGGTTTTTGTTTTGGTGATACAATGTGTTGCGAAAATCACTGAAAACATTTTTTCATGCCCCAAGAAAAACAGTTCTATAACACAGTCACAGACTAGCTACTCTTTTTTCCACATCAAACTGTGATAGAGATCGAGATGATCAAAATGTTATAGGAACTGATTCAAGATTTTGTACAAAAAAGTATAAATCGAAATATCGAATGCAATTTTTATTTGTTTTTTATTTAATTGTTATATATATATATATATATTGATTTACAGTAACATATGAATTCACTTAATTAGTTGGAGAGTTTTCATTTATTATTTTTTAGTAGAAAATATTGAATTTTTAATCTATGTAAATTTATAATTTTTTATCTTCTATATAAGATTACAAATTTATTTTATCATATTAATATTATCTTTATTTATCTTCCTTGTAAACATTTCAAATGATAAAAAAAACTCAATATATCAAGTTAGTACTTTTATTAATGCGAGTGTTTAATATCAACAAGATTAATAAGATGTTTCATTATACTGTAGAACCTTTTTATAGTCATAATGTTAGACCAATTAAATTTATTATTATAAGGATGTTATAATTTAATAGAAGTGTAGTTACATGAATTATTGTTTTGATTTTTGATTTTATAATTCATGTTTTAGTAGTATTATGATTTCAATTCATTGTTTTATTAGCATTAAAATAGCACGAAAATGGATATCAAATAGTCATTGTAAATTGAGTGATCAGATTCGATAACTTTACTATGCTAATCAAATGGATATTAATATTTTCCTCAATAATCTAAATGAGCAACTAGTCTTGTAAGTTTTAACTGAAAAATAAATCATTATTACAATTAAACAAAAAGAGAAAGGAGACAATTTTGAGGATGATAGTATGAAAATATAAAAAAAATAATGCCAAGAAGCTTTAAACATATTTGAGAGCTAGAAATATTTTGGCTTCAATAAGAAGGTGTCTATGTTGTAAGCTTATTATGTACCCGCAAGATAGAAGATGTGGTAATAACTCTAAAGTATAAATCATTATCTCAAACAACTTTAGATAAATATTTTATTTTATCTTAAACTTTTAATTTAATATAGTATATATTTTTTGTAATATGCATATAATTATTACTATATAGATGCAAATTCCCTAAGACGAGATCTAGAAAAATTATAACTTATTATAATGTAAAATTTATCCTTATTTATAATTGACCGAAATTGAGACCGAGAGTTTCTATGACTACATAGTCGTTATTCTTATATAAAATATCATTATAAATTCTACTTTATTAAAAGTTTTGTTAGCCTAAATTAATTGTAATTTGTTAAAAATAATATTAATTTTCTTTACTGCCTCACCGCCCACGCAAGGTATTAAAACGGCGGACAGGTCAACTTGTGTTTTTAATAATCACTGTTATATAACTGTTGAGGGTTTTTCGCCCCTTCAGTAATTTGCTATTTTCTTTATTATCTTGATCAGAATGTCCCTTGAGCTTCACGTATAATTACTAGAAATTGTTAAAACGGTACGTTCAGTGATTATGGACCAAGCTTAACTTTAACCACAGTCGACAATTATGCTCTTACACTTGAGGAAGATTAGTTCCTTCTGTTTTGTTATTTGTCATTAGTAACTCGGTTAAATACTGTGATGGTATGGGAGCTTTAGATATTCCATCCATTCTCTTCCTTTTTCTAAATATATCTTCGTCTCTATTGGTACTGCTGCAAAATGCATGATTCAGATTTCTTAAACATGAAACACTGTACCGTATATGGCAAGAACAGTAGTGATTCCAGCTTTATTTACGGCTTTAGAAAGTTCAATTTTAACGATGTGAGTACCCATAACTATTATGTGATCTTCCCTGCCTTCTTGATGCAAGCCTGCTTGTTCTTCTTCGCCTCTCGATTGGTCTACCTTCTTCTCAGACCTTTGAGACAACCGATTGTCGTCTGCAATGCCTTGGTATGTTGGATATGTCAAATATGATTCTTCTTCGTATTTTTTTTTTTTTTTTTTTTGGTTATCGAAAAGTGATGAATTTCCTTTTCTACAGATAGGGATTTTGTTAGGCCCCTCCGTTCTAGGTCGCAACCAGGGAATGTTGCGGAAACTATTTCCAGAGGACGAGACGTTGGTGGTTCATACATTCGCTATACTTGGAGGAGTATATTTCATATTCTTGGAGGCAGTACAAATAGATAAAGATAGAATCCTAAGAACGGTGAAGTACGCTTGGAAAGTTAGTGTAACCTGTATCGTCATTACTTTTATTGTTACATTCTCCCTCACTCGTCTGCTACACATATATTTTGCAGTAACCTTTACAGAATACTTTCTTTTTGGTCTAAGTATTATTTTATCTCTAAATTTTTTCTCAGTTGTATCTAATGCCATTACTGAACTCAAACTATTAAATTCCGAGTTAGGCTGTCTTGCCATATCTTGTTCCATGCTCTGCGAGATAGCTACATGGATTGTTTCAGCAGTACCATTGCGATTAATTGGAACCACAACACAGAAATTGCTTTGCGAGCTTTGCGTGTGTGCAATAATACTGATCGTCATATTTTTTATACGGCCAATAGTCCTGTGGATTATCAAGAATACACCAGAAGGAAAGCCAGTAAAGGAAATATACATTATGGGATTATTGATTCTTCCTTTGGTCATGGGAACTCTGACTGACAGTTTGGGTGTGACTTTTGGGCTGGGAGCTGTATTGGTTGGGTTAATAATTCCGCCTGGACCTCCTTTAGGTTTAGCTTTAGTAGAGAAATGTCAAACCATCAAATCTAACCTTCTTTTACCTTTCTTATATATGTGGATTGGTCAACTTACCAATATTTACTCCATAAAAGATTGGAAAGCAATTGCAGCACTTTTTCTTATCATGTTTGGAGCCGTTTTAGGGAAAATGATAGCATGTTTGTTGGCTTTGCTATTCTTCGAAATAAGTGTTCAAAATGCTATCTTACTCAGTCTCTCCTTAAATTTCAGAGGTATAAATGACCTGTTAGTAGCCATCCGATGGAGAAGGAAAGAGGTCAGATTTTGATTCTATATATCCATTCTTTATTATATTCTGCCACTTGATTTTAATTTTACAGAACTAACTTTAAGATTTGGATTTTGCAGGTAATAGATGAAGCCACATTTACTGCGTGGATTTTCTGCAACATGATGTTAACTGCAATTGTAACACCTTTAGTAAATATTTACTACAAACCTCATATATCAATTGAGGGATCTACTGAGGATAAGCCCGCTGTAACACTGCGAAAGATACCATTCAATGTTGGATTGCGGATCCTTTGCGGTATTCATTATGAAGAAAATGTCCACAGCATCATCACTCTGCTAAAGGCATTCAATCCAAGTAATACAAGCTCAATTTGCGCTTTCATAATCCACCTTCAAGAGCTTGTTGGTCGAACAACACCACTTTTAGCCCCTTACAATCACAAAAGAAAGAGATTATTTCCGAATTCCACTCATCACATTATGCATGCGGTGACAAAAAACTTGGAAAGTTCTAGTGCTGCCGTCTCTCTTCAGCCCTATACGATGATATCCCCATACAGCACCATGCACCAAAGCATTTGCAAGTTTGCTCAAGACCAAAGTACCACTCTCATTTTACTCCCCTTCCACAAAAGTCATGGAGTTCATCAGAGAATGGCAGATTTGCGCGATTTAAACAACAAAATCCTAGAAAATTCACCATGTCCGGTTGGGATTTTTGTAGATAGAGGCATTCCTTGTTATTTGAACACAACAAGATTGGCTTATAGTGTTATGGTACTATTTTTAGGTGGACCTGACGACCGAGAGGCATTGTCATTTGTTTTACACATGTCTGACCATCCTGATGTGAGGATTACTGTGTTCAGGATTCTCTTCGATGAAGAATATGACAAATTGGAGAATGAAAGAGAGAAGAAACTTGACGATTATGTCATTAACAGATTCTTATCAAAGACTCGTAGCAGTCCGTGTGTGACATTTGATGAGGTTTTAGTGAGTACTACTATGCAAATGATAGAGACCATTCGTTCTACGGAGGAGGATAATTATGACCTTATGATTGTAGGAAAGCGGCGAGTTGCGGGCTCACAATTGGAGCAAGAAATGAAGCCTTGGGTTGAGCACAAGGAGCTTGGTGAGATTGGTGATTATCTTGCATCTGATGATTTTTGTCAAGGCATAATGTTTGTTTTAGTGATACAATGTGTTGTCTCCACGAACATTACAGAGAAAAATTAGTTAATCCCTCTTCAAATTGCAATATAAATCAGTTTGCATTTCTGAGGCATTGAAGTAGTATTACAGAGTATAGATTAAATCAAATTAGTTTTCTCAACAATCCAATAGTTTCTATGATGTCCGTACATATAATCTTTGGCGTCACAAAATGGATACTTTAGTTACCCTTTACATTATATGTTGTTTATTTTGAAAAACTCTGACGTAAATGTGGAAATTTATTATTGAAAATTAAGAAAGGAAATACATATGCTACCTCATATATATGCGTTCATTTTCACCTTATAATATATCCTTTAACTAGAAAAATTTAGTTTGTCCTTAATGAACTTTAAGGGTACTTGGGGTGGGTAGGGGAGCTGGGTGGGGTGTTATGTTTGGTGGATTGGTTATGCCCGTTGTCTGGTGGTGTTTTCCCTGGGTTTTCTTCTGTTGTCCTGCTTTTCTGTTTTTGGATTGTTGTCTGGCTTTGGTTGACAGGTCTGCCCAGATTGCCACTTTGATTTTTGGGAAGTTGTTTTCGAAAGTGTGGTGGCTTTGGGTGTGGTAAGGTGGAGGGTGTGGTGTGGGTTTCGGTTGCTGCTTCCATTGTTTGTATATATGGTGGGATTTGGGGAATTGGGGTTCTTGCTGCTATGTTTCTATGGCAGGGCTGATATCCTTTTTAAGGATGATGCTTTTGGGGTTCTGATGGTTTATATGTGTAAGAGCAGGTGGGGAAGTGGGGATAGTGGTTGCTGTTTCAAGAATTCAAGAAACTAGTTGAACTATGCTGGTCTGTCGTTGATTTTTGGCTACTGCAGGCCCTGCAAATGAGGTGTGTCATATGTGGCTGCTGTAGTCCCCTCTCTTGGGGAAGTTGTTTGTTTGGGTGGTCTGTTGTGGTGGCTGCAGTCATTAATTTGCTGGTGTAGGCAAAGGTTCTCTGGGTTCTGGATTTGCGGGGTCTACAGTTGATGTGGTTTTGTATTGGCACCCTTGGTTGTTTAAGTGTAAATTCATTATTCTTTATAAAATTAAACTACTCTTTTTACAGCCTTAAGATTTTAATGTGTAGGGAGAGAGACAGAGGCATGTACAGTGAAAAAAAACATGGGTTAATCTTAATCATATTATATTTGAAAAACAAAAATCTAGAATATTACAGAAATATCTCGTAAACTTACTCATTGACTAAATTTCTGTCCAGCTTTGTCAACAACATAACTATGGTATATAGTCAATGACTTAACCTGAGATTAACTCCGAAAAAATATTAATATATTCACTTTATGCTTCTTGACCATAATTAGTAGACTTCAAACCAACAATATTTGACAACTCATTGGTCGATGAAGTATCATCAGAATCAAATAGGCCAAAAAACAAGCCTAGAAAAACTAAAAGGAGAAAAATAAAAAAGAGAAAACCATCCAGTTAACATACAATTACTAGCTAGAAACTGTTTCAATGGTGTAAGATTATATTTGCCAGAAGAAAATTGCTATCCTTACAAAGATCCATACAAAGAGGGCTACAAAGTGACATCATCTAGAAGAAAAAAACAAAGAAAAAACGGAAAAAGAGAAAGAAAGAGAGAGAAAAATCATGAAAATCAAGGGTGGGGATTGTTTTTGTATGCCCCCTTTGTATGTGTCTTTGTAAAACTAGCATTGCTCTTGCCAGAATTCTAGTCAATAGTAAATTGATCATAACTTGTCAGATTTGAATTAGACTTTTACTGAGCAAGTTATGACCAATTATAGACAAACGATTGTGTAAACCCAACCCATCAAGACAAAGTAAATACACAGGACAAAACATAAATAAATAAATTTGTAGGATTAAAGAGAAGTGCAATAATTTAAACCTCAAAAGAACTTAAAAAAAAAACACACGCATGCACACATACACACACATACATATATTAGACCTTTGAGATGTCACTATTTGATATCATATCTTTTCGACTAGAATGTGAAGGGTCTACAGTCATCCAAATTCAGCATATAATATATCAAATTAAAGCCATATCTATCTAGTTTCCAATTCATCAATTATACTTTTATTAAGTAAGTTATGGTCAATTTACTATTAATTGTTCAGTGAAAACCGAGATTGATATCATATCTTTTCAAATAGAATGTGAAGAGTCTACAGTTATCCAAATTCAACATATAATATATTAAATTAAATCCTTACCTGTCTATTTTCCATTTCTTCAATCCGTTTATCAATTAGACTTTTACTGAGCAAGTTCTAGCCAATTTACTATTACTTGTTCAGTGGAAATCGAGATTGATATCATATCTTTTTTATCAGAATGTGAAGGGTCTACAATTATCCAAATTTAGCATATAATATATCAAATTAAAGTCTTGTTTGTCTAGTTTCCAATGCTTCAATCTGTTTATCAATTAAACTTTTATTGAGCAAGTTATGACCAATTTACTACTAACAATTGAATTCTGGCAAATAAAATGTCTACCTCCAATATCTCGGACCCTCATTTGCATACTAGGCTTGTTGATGAAAATTACAAGACTTGTGTAAATTATAACACTAACTTTCTATCCTCGAGAGGAATTATTTTTGGAAATAAAGACGATAACACCAGTGTCGTCCCTGTCTTCATGCTTCAAGTCATTTTGGCTTTTGTCACCTCCAAGCTAGTCTATTTTGTTCTCAAACCTTTGAAACAACCGTACTTTGTCTACAATGTCTTGGTAATTATTAATTTGCCTACATCTAAATCAATTCAATTTGAAGCATCTCTTAATTATCTTCTGATTGCATATCCTTTTTCCTGCTAAGTGGAATTATTTTAGGACCCTTTGCTTTGATTGTAACTAGAGATTCTTGGACACAATTTTTCCACCGAGAGAGATGGTGGTGGTTAATTCATTATCAACGCTCGGTGGGATATACAAATCTTCATAGTGACAGTGAAAATGGACCTGAAAGGAATCCTAAGAATAGTTAAGAATGCTTGGAAGGTTGGTGTAACTTGCTTAATAGTTCCCTTAACAATCATAATGACCCTCTCCTGTGTTCTGAGCAACCGTATGCCTTGACTTACCAGAGGACTTCTTTTCTTTCTCACGTTCAGTTGCAGTTTGTCTCAAACTCATTTCCCTCTTATCGCTGCCATTGATGAACTCGATTTATTAACTACAGAATTAGGCCAATTCACAGTGCCTTTTGCGGTGCTCCATGAGATGGCAGGATGGTTAAATCTTGCCTTGGTAACATTGTTCTCTTGTGGAGAAAAAAGGGTGATATTAGAAACCAAACTTAGCATGTGTGCATTGATATTCATCACAGTCTTCATTTTACGACCAGCAATGTGGTGGATTATAAGGAGAACGCCGGAGGGGCAACCCGTTGAACAAATTTATGTCATTGCCAGTACTTAGTGGACCTTTAATCATGGGAATTTTAAGTGAAAGTGTAGGTTCATCCTTCGTGTGGGGGCCTCTTTTGATGGGCTTAACAATACCAGCTGAACCTCCTCTAGGTTCAACACTAGTACAGAGATGTGAAGTCATGATCTTAAACCTTTTCTTGCCTTTCTTCTATATTCGGATAGGTCAACTTATCTATGTAAATTTGATAACAAATTGGGGGGAATTTGTATCACTTGAGTGTGTTATATTGGCATCGTATTTAGGGAAGTTGGCTGCAAGCATGATGGCTTTTATATGGTTCAGAGGGAGTTTCCGAAATTCTATCATATTTAGCTTCATTTTAAACATCAAGAGTGTATTTGACTTGATTTTAATCATGCTATGGGCAAGTAATCAGGTAATATTTTAATTGTGTCACTTCTCTAATTAGTTTTTAGATGAATTTTTAGTGGGCTAAATCAATTCTTAGCCTCGTATTTTTTAGCTTGTAGATCAACAGTGTTTTGCAACACTGGTGTTAAAGGTGAGAATTTGGGAACGGACCCAAAAAAACCCACCCAAAAACCTAGGTTTAGGATCGGTCCTATAAGGTTTGGTCTTAAAGCCAAACCATGACCATGGAGGGCGGCTTGGGCCTTGGATATGTCCCTCCTTCAAGGCCCAATCCTAGGCCCGGCCCAAACCCTTTTTTTTTTTAAATAGACAATTAAAATGGTGGTTAAAATGATATTTTACCCAAAAAAATTGAAATGCAACCTACGGTCAGTTGACTGTTAAGCCAACTGTCACATAGGGGGAAAGTTTTTTTTTATTTTTCACTCCCCCCATAAACCTCAACTATAAAAACCCCCCTAAACCTCCATTTTCTTCATAACTCAACTCTCAATCTATTCTCTCATTCTTTTAATCTCTTTATTCTAATTTTCAAATTCTCTTCAATTGAATTTATGTTTACATTTATTCATATTATTCAATTTTTTCCATTTTTCCATTTCATCTAGTATTCATATTATTATTCAATTTTGTTGATGCAAAAATTACACCAACTAGAGTGATTCGATTGACCTTAGTGGAATCGGAACCGATGTGCGTGATTAAAAATAACCAGTAATGTAATATGAATGTAATAACAATAATGTAAAGAACATGAAAGGTTTTTAAAGTGGTTTGGTAAGTTTGAATCTTGAGCCTACGTCCATTGTTTTTCTTATTTGCTTAGAGCATGGTTGTTAGTATCCTACAATACTCAATATGTATCCTATGATACAATTCAATACGGGTCGCCAACGATACGTATCAGAGGATATATCGCAAACCTTTCGATACATTGATATGTATCCTACGATACAATATGTATCGGTCTGTATCCTTAAAAATATTGATACAAACTGATACGACTTTTTAATTTGGGCCTTCGACCCAAAATATTTTTCGAGTCGGGTTGAAATATATCGGGTCAGATTTGGGTCACCCGACTCGGTTCACTTAAACCCGCCCAAATTTACCCATCCCTAATTTTACCCTAGCTAGCTTCACTCATGGTGAAAGAGTAGTTGCACCTTAGCCTCTTGGTCCCTACTCCTCAGCAATTATTAAACCAATTAAATTGAAAATCACCCAAGTTCTACACGAATTGATTCAGGTAAACTACTCTTTTTCTCTTTTCATTACATATTTAATCCTCTTCTTTTTGTTAAAGACTTTACAAGTAATAAAATATTACAAAAGCCTTGATTTGTTTGTCTTGCACTCTTGCTCATCATAAATCAAAAAGTGATTTATCTTTGTTGAATACAACTGGAGGCAATTAAATGATATAATATTAGAATACCAAGAAATTACTAATTGCATTATTTTATGGATAACAAATTTACAGACCTCTTGTATGTGAGTTTTGATTTGTTTTCCTTCTGTTTATGCTTTTTCATTTGGTTTTTTGCAGCCTCTTTTGGTCTATAAAATTAAGATTGAGATTTGAATCATAAGAAATAAGAAGGGAAAATTAGATGATATCACATGAGAGCACTGTAAAAAAGTGAATAAGGAAAATAGATTGCATCTTACATGTAACTATTGTGGTATACCATATTGGGGTGGTGTAATACGAATGAAAAATCATCTTGTTGGAACCCATATCCAAGTTAAGCCATGTAGTCAAGTTCCTGAAGATGTTAAGATAAAATTTCAAGACATTTTGGTAGCAAAGAAAGTTATTATTATTATTGTTATTTTTAAAAAGGCGTATCCTACGATACGTGATACGCAATTCAAAAAATTAGGTATTCAATCCGCGATACGAAACGCAATTTGACAATCATGGCTTAGAGAGCTTACAAGAAAGTAATATAATGCCTAGAACAATTTGCTAACCCCTCTTCCATTGTTGGAAGGGGTTTATATACAAGTTTTTTACAAAGAAAAGAGCGAAATTAAAGGAATTACAATCAAGATAATAGTGCAACTTTGATATTCTCACGATTGAGTGCTAAGATCGAGCTATCATTATTGTTGATATGATCTCTCCCAAAATATCTGGGATTTGAGCTTATCTATGATTTTCTTGAACAACTGTTGAGATTGGTTGCGACTAACTTATGCTGGGTCAAGGTATCTCAACGAGCTTATGTTGGGTCAGACAAGTGTTGAGACGAACTTCTGGGTTGAACTATAACCTTGCGGAACTTTTACTTCTCCGAGCTTAATGAAAAAATCACACACAATATTTGTCCCCTAGTGTTCGGTGCTTGTTTCGAGCTTCGAAGACTAATTGTTCGATTTGATATTAAACTCAAACTTCACAAGTTGTATGTTGAATGCAAATTTGGCCAAGCTTCATGAGTCAAACTTAATTTCAGTCGACATGAAAAAGACTTAGCATTTTTCATGCTGTGACATCCACCATAAAATTGGAATTTGAAATAAGGGACATGCGAGTAATTTCCATGCGATGGTCTTGCATTAAATGCAGTCAACTTTTGTAGTTAATTTTTGTCATGCGTGAGCGACTACAACTGTCCACACGCAAAGTCGAGGTGAGGTGCATCGATGGTTATGATTGCAGAAGTTTGACAGTTGATCGCTCTTTGTGGATGATTGACATGTGGCCACATCGAGCGGTTAAGATTGCTTGACGAACAGAAGGTTGAGATTCATCGAAGATCAACGGTCGAGGTCGAATCTCGCCTCTTCGTCTCCCATGTTCACCACTATAAAAGCGAGCATCCTTCGTTAGAAATTCATTCTTACAAAATTTCAGAGTTTACTTGTTGCTTTCGCTCCATCGTTGCTCTCTCAACTTCATGGCAATTTTTCGGCGAACTCCCATCGCATTCTACTCTTCGGTAGGACTCTTTTCTTCTCTCTTATGCGTATTAAACTTTCTTTACTATTGAGGGTGGCCATTGCCGTGGCTATATTAGCTTTTTAGGGGTTTTTTTAGTGTATCCACTGGTTTTAGTTTTATAAGGGTTTAAGGAGGTGGCCGCCAGAATCTTGGTAGCTCGCTTGTATCTGTTGATCGATGCGAGCTACCCTGGGTGCCTAAACTGAAAGCAAAATGTGGATAGGTCACCAAAATTTAAAGCTCTGACATTTGATTGCTTCTACTTCAGGTACCCAGAGGCATGCTTCCACCATGTCTTTGTCCAGCAGCCACAATATAGATCGGCTCTTTGATTCCTCGACGACTTCGGCTATCTGTGGGGAAGTTGTCCCGGAGGTTTCTAAGGACTTCATCGTGAGGAGCTCGGACAGCGATGTCGCGAGCTCCTCGGACCATGCTTCTATGGAGACTCTTTCACTTAGGAGGCCTCCAATTCATGACAAGCCCCGAAAGGAACCAAGTTCCTCAATTGGAGCTGATGATATTGAGCGCATAAAAAATGTTTATGCGACTCAACTTTCATTGAGGGCTCTAGGAGATATCTCCCGGAAAAATCCCCCCAAAAGTTGGGCGGCAATTTCAAATACCCTCTTGAGGTGTAGGATGTCCATTTCCCCTCATTATTTCATTAACAACGTTTTAAATAGGTTTGACATTCCCCTCCAATTGACGGGGAACTCATATATAATCATAGTAGGAATGTACATAGCGTACATGATAGCTGAGTTGGGCGAGCTATTTGTGGAAGAGCTTGTTCACTTGTATAGGTTGAAAAAGAGTCATGACCAAACGTACTACCTCTCTAAGGCGAAGAAAGTACACTTTAACAATTTGGTAAGAGTCCCGAAGAAGATTTTGAACTAGGACTCCCAATATTTTTTGACTTTTGCCTCGAAAGCTAGTAAGACTCCGATCTTTATGCGAATAGAGAGTGTTTCCTAGTCTGAGAAGTGACTAACCCTATATTCTCTTTATTTTGCAGTAAATGTCGAGCAAAACTTCTTTCCTAAAACGAGCTTAAAACGGCTTCAACGTTTTAGCAACCTTCCCAATAGTGAGGGCGTCGTTACCGAGCTCATCACTCTCTCTCGTTTGGCAGCGTATTGCTTATGTGTAGTGACTTTGTAAAGTTCTACACCATTTTTTAGAAAGGTAAGTACTCGGTAGCTCGCTGTTTATGTCTTCATCTTGATAGGTCGCTAATAACTTATCTTTCTTTACAGACATGTGGGCCGAGAAATCAAAAGGCTTGAAGAAGAAGGCACCAGTCTGTGGGGGTGCCAAGAAGCCACCGATAGACCTAGAGAAGAAGTAGCTTGAAGATACCGTTAGGGCAGTCAGGCAAGGTATGTCGTGGTCGACCCTTAAACACAATAGAAGCGATCTTGGGTTCCAAGTGCAAAGAAGCCCACAATTGCCTCTAAGGCAATCAGGCAGAAGGGTGCCCCCGAGCCCCCCAAGGGTTCAACAAAGAAAACCCCTGAGCAAGTTGGGGGCTCGGGGAAGGAGAAGGTGTCCAAGCAACAAGAGGGCTCGGGCAAGAAAAAATCAACCGAGCAGTAGGGAGGCTCAAGCCTCGCTCTGTGAACCTCATTTGTCGGAAAACTCCTATGAAAATGATGTTCTTTGCACTGCCATTGTCGATCATTATCCTGAGTATTCGAGCATTTCCAATCCTTATTGCGATCATAATCGCATCATGGTTGTGGCGAGGAGATTGTTCACATTCTTCCTTGGTGAACCCTATCACCTTGCTTTCTGGAGTAGGCCATTCCAGCGGCCTTTGCTTATAGCTTATTACTCGGGAGATCGAGTCTGTCTTGGCCTCCCATGCATATTACTCGCAAGAGCGCCTAGAACACCCTACAATGTCGGGTCCCCCGCAGATCATACCCACCATTAATACATCGTTGTTCAGTTGGGTCTGTTGGATCTAATTATTTTGCTTGCTTTGATTTTCATGAGATGACTCCTTTTTGACAAATTCTTTTAAGTGGCCTCTTCTGATCAAATCCTCGATGACGTCTTTCAAAGCCTAACACTCATTAGTGTTGTGCCTGATGTCTCGGTGGTACCGACAATATTTTTAGCGATCACTTCTACCAGGTGCTCCCCCTCATTCCTTCTAACGCCAAAATATTGATGCAAGAATTACACCAAATAGAGTGATCCGATTAACCTTGGTGGAACCGGAACCGATGTGTGCATGATTAAAAATAACCAGAATGTATTAACAATAATATAAAGAACACAAAAGGTTTTTAAAATGGTTCGACAAGTTTGAATCTTAAGCCTACGCCAACTGCTTTTCTTATTTGCTTAGAGAGCTTACAAGAAAGTAATATATTGCCTAGAACAATTTGCTAACCACTCTTCCATTGTTTGAAGGGGTTTATATACAAGTTTTTTACAAAAGAAAGAGCGAAATTAAAAGAATTACAATTAAGATAAAAGTACAACTCCGATATTCTCCTGATTAAGCACTAAGATTGCACTACCATTGTTGTTGATTTGATCTCTCTCAAAATATTTGGGACCTGAGCTTATTTATGATTTGCTTGAACAACTATTGGGATTGGTCATGACCTTCTTATGCTGGGTCGAGCTATCTCTCAACGAGCTTATGCTAGGTTGGACAAGTGTTGAGACGAACTAATTCTGGGTCAAACTATAACCTTGCAGAACTCTGACTTCTCCGAGCTTAATGGAAAAATCACACACAACAAATTTCTTTCATTTTAATTATTTATTAATTTATTATAAATTCATAATGGATTTATGAAATTATGCATTCGAAGGATCATCCTCAAATGAGTTTTACGTTCTATCCATCGAAGAAATGGATGAGTTTGATCCATTGTCACCATTTCTAGAGGTAACAACTGCAATTCTACACAACCACAAATGGTCGGGACATCATCTAGCCAAACACAAGCAAGCTGCGACTCCATGACTCGATCATAAAAAAGGGCCATGTTTGGGGTATAACAATTCTTCTGTAAATCAAAATGGCCAAAGCCAAATGGGTTGGGGGAAGAGACGTGTGAGGAATATAATTTTTGTCCAACTGTTATCGGCATTTAGAACATGACTTTGATGATGCGGCGACACTTGGAGAAGAAGCACCCCTAATATATGCAGCAGTCCCGCAAGTTCAGTTCAACTTCAATCAGGCTTGATAAGCAAATTCAAACTCAACTTAACTTTAATCCACAATCCTCAACTCTCTCAACATGGCAATACAATGTAGTCAAAGCATGAGGGCGCACCCATGAGACTCAGGTGACCGAGACGTGCCATGTGGGAAATCTATGAAACCTGTTTATGAATGAAAACATCATAAAACTCTTCTAGTTAAAACATTTATAAGCACTCCTTTTTGTTTCTCACAAGTAAATATAACATCATTTGTAAATAAACAAATGCAATTGAATTTATTTTTCTCGAAATGAAACATATGGTATCAGATTTTTCCATATCTTTTACAATCCAAAACTTGAAATAAAATACATGATGAAGAAACATAAACTTTGCAGTGGAAAATAAAACAAAACTATGACACATATGATGAAATGAAGTCGTGTGGCCCAACCTTGAGTAAGATTCACTCCTCTGCACGATCTCCTTCTTGACCTAGTGGAGAGAAAGAAAAACATTTGAAAATGAGGGGTAAACTCAATGAGTGGGGAATGTGTTAGTATGCAATAAAATATTTCAATATACAATAAAACATTCATGCTCATAAAATCTCATTTCCATAAACATATTTTATAATTTAAACCATCTTTCATAACCAATGTTGAAATCTCTCACTATAAAAACTTCTTTCTGAAAAATTTTATGGTAACAAATCAATACTCACGTTTCTCTAAAAATATCATTTTTAAAAACATTTCATATACAGATAGCACTTGCATTTATAAATTTCCATTTCAAGCACATGATATACATATACATATCCAAACCATCTCTCAATCACATGTGAAAACTCTCACCCAACTAGTACCCAAGGGTAAATCTGCCCAACCTAGCAAGATCTAACATCGCGTGGGTTGAACCACTGAATCCATCCTGCGAGGCGGAATTGATCATCGCTCAAGTCTTCAACCCAGCGAGATCGTGCATCGCTTAGGTCGGCATAATCATATCTTGTCTAGCAATATCTGCCTCGCTCGGGCCTTTAACCCACTTGGGCTGGCAAAATCAACTCATATCTAGCGATATCTATCTGACTCAAGCCTTCGACCCACTTGGGCTGGCAAAGTCAAATCATGTCTAGCGATATCTACCTCGCTCGAGCCTTTGACCCACTTGGGCCAACAAAGTCAAATCATGTCTAGCGGTATCTATCTTGCTTGAGCCTTCGACCCACTTGGGCCGGCAAAGGACCAATCATACGCGTGCGTAAAATTAAATCAATATCATGAGAGGGATGGATACTATATATGGTGGTTTGAAAGCTATTGTCATCAATATACATACCTTTAACTCATCATTTTTCATAAATCTCATGCCTTCATTCATAAAGAAAACGTATAACATAACATTATATTCTCATGTGCAGTATAAGGCTAAAATACAAGTTTTTAACATGATTTCATAATAACACTTTAGACCAATTTTTGTATTATCAACAATAATTTTCCCAAAGAAACTTCAATTTCTCATGTAAACCAATAACATTAGCAATGAATCATATTTATATAAAGAAAATCACTAAATTATGGAGAATAGTAAGCCAAAACAACTCATTTGAAGTTTGTTACAAACATTGATTTCAAAATGAAAGGGTTTGGATTTTTCCACTCACCATTTTGGAGCTCGACCCTTAAGTCAAAAAAAGATTGAAATCCTCTAACGATGCCCTCGCTTGCCTATCCCTATATACAAAATCCAATAAATCCTCCATACATAAGTCCCCCTAAGGTAACACCTTAACATTGAAATCATTGTACACTTCACGCACCAAAAGATTAACCTAACTTCTTCTTTACCAAAACTATCTCATAAGCAAGCATTGGTTGCTCTCGGATTTTTCATAAAAAAATTCATTCATCAATTTAAGCTATAATTTTAATGGGCCATTCTAGAGACACATAAGTTGTTCCCATAATTTTCTCAAGTCATTCCAGAATCAATAACTATTTAAAAACAATTTTCTTTCAACTCATTCAAAACTGCCAACTATTTCCAGAATTGAGGTTACTGACTTGTAAAATTCGTAACAATATAACCTTTGATTGAAACCTCACAAAACTCTTCAGAATTAAACTAGACACATATAGGACTTACCAGAATTTAAAATCATTCAATTTGGAAAAGTATAGCCACACTAACTCTTTTACTAAAATGCGAGCTGTGCAGAAAACGAAAATTCCAAAATTTTCACGGCAAACTTCAAAAATCTATAAAAAAATCCAATACCTCGAATTTTTGAGTGAAATAATTTTTCAAACACTCCTCAAGAAGTCTAAAACAACATATCCGGATTTGAGCTCCAACCGAAAACCTAGAGTTTAGATAAATTTTTCAAAAATCCAAATGATCAGGCTTCACAGTGTAAACTTCCACACCCAAAATCAAATCTATAACAAATTGGGTTTAAGAACAACATATATGCTCTACCCACCTAAATTATTGCAATCAATCTCCACATTTCAGTTTTGTTTTCATGAATTTATACCAAATCATAGACAAAACAATCCAAAGAGAATTCTTTAAATCAATTGAATCATAAATCACCAAAAAGGGAAATATAAAGCTTTACTCACCTCCTATTTCTTTATATGAAATCCTTATTTTGTTGAAATGATTAAAAGTGCCTTTTGTTATTTTGGAGAGTAAAGTGTTAGATTTTAAAAGTTTTGAGGGAGTAAAGTGTAATAATCGAAAACAAGTGAGGACCAAAGTGGAGTTTGCCATATATTTTTTATGAATAGAAATAGATTTTAAATGAGGAAGGATCGGGAAGAAGAGGAAGAAAAGAGAGAAAAGAAAAGAGAAAAGGAAGAGAACAAAGAGGAGAAAAGAAGGAGAAGAAGAAAAGAAACGGAGAAGAAGAAAAGAAAAGGAAAAAGAAGAGATGGAAAGGAAGTTCGGCCAAGAAGGAGAGAGAGAAAAGTAGAGAGCGATGTTGGTGGCTGAAAAAGGTGTTGCCGGAGAGCAAATTCCGGTGATCGGAAAGTCCGTTTTTTTTTGTTGAAATGATTAAAAGTGCTACAGACTCTCATATTTCTTTATCAGAAAATCCTTTTTTCGTTAAAATGATTAAAAGTGTTTTTTGTCCAGCATTTACCCCTGTTAGTATAGGTACAATTAGAAAGGACATACTAAGATTTTATGATAAAATAAAAGATCAACTTAAAAAAGAATTTAAAAATTTTAGGACTATATCTATTACACTTACTTCAGATATATGAGCTACTAGATCAAAAACAGATTTTTTGAGTGTCACAATATATTACCTAGATCATAGTGGGCATTTACAATAAAAATTGATGGGTTTTAATGCATTATATGAAAAACATAGTGTTAATACTATTTATTTTACAATTATAGAAGTTTTGCAAGAATATTTATTATCTGAGAGAGTTATGGCACTAACGCTTGATAATACAGCTAATAACACATCGACGATTTCTTTATTTGAAAAGAGATTGGATCCACTTGGTGAAGGCAAATTTTTTCATCAGAGATGTGCTTGCCACACAATTAATTTGATTGTTGAAGCAAGTTTAAAAGTTATACATTCGAGGATTGAAAGGGTGCCCATGGGTATCAGATTCATCACCAATAGCAATTCAAGATGGATTGAGTTCCGCAAATATTGTTGACAAAAGGATCCATCGATTGAACCAAAGAAGTTATGTACAGACATACCTATCTGTTGGAACTCCACGTACTTGATGTTGCAAAAAGTTATACCAACCACAAGACAAATTATAGAGTTCGTCAACTGGAAGAACTATTCGGATGAAGTCGTCAACGAATCCAATTAGACAGTTAGTAAAATGTTTTTTTTTTTTTTTTTTTTGTTTCTTAAAGTTTTTTATGATTTCATTGCTACATTAAGGGATATTTATTATCCTACTACTAATGTAGCATTAGATATTTTACTTCGAATTTCTGCAACTTTTGCTACATATAGATATAATGAAGATTTGCGCAACATTGTTGTTCCAATGGAAAAATAATACCGGAAATATTGGTTAGATACTCCATTCTTATATGGATTAGGTCTTAATGTAGATCCTAGATTTAAAATTAATCGTATTTAATCATATGGTTGCTGAGATAGTTCATAATGTACAATATGACTACAGTTCATATTTGATAGACTTTAACAGAAAATTAGAAAGTCTTTTTTCTTTGTATAAAACTAGGCACATTCAAGTGTCTAGCGCCAGTAGAGACGAGCAGCAGGACCCTGATGAAGACCAAGGATGGCAAGGAACAAGCACCTGGAGGTTTATGGAACGCGGCAACAGTGGTGGTGGAAGTAGTAGCTCGTATAAACAACTTAGACCAAATGAGCTGCATTGACACTTACAAATGGACATGTCCTACATGACTAAGAAGGAGAAACGTGAGATGAATGTGTTTCAATGGTGGAACTACAATGCAAGTCGATCCCCTACAGTAGCCCAAATGGCACGTGACAATTTTTTTGTGCCAATTTCGACAATTGCATCCGAGTCAACATTCTCAATTAGTTGCTGCATTGTTGAAGAGAAAATATGCTCTTTAACCAATGAGATGGTTGAAGTCATAATTAACATGTTTACGAGATTGGACTCATGTATACAGAAGAGATCAACAACACCTTGAAGATCCCGAACTACTCAACCTCTTCAAAAACACAGATTTGGAGGATATAAATATTGTTGATGATGTAAATTAATAATTTAATAAAATCAAATTTATTTAACTGTTTCTTTGAGAAGTGTGATTGTGTGAATATTATATTTATATTAAAATTAAATTATTATTATCTCCTTAAAGTTTTAATTAAAAACACCCTAAATTTATAACCAGTTAAGAATTAAGTCATTATTCATTAACATTTAACCATTCATTTATATTTAATTATTTATTTACTAATTAATTAAAAAATTTACAAATTACCTCTAAAATATTACATAAACCTCTCTACATAATTTTGATTAAGTCCTTAAATAGCTAAAAAAATCAAAGGGGCAAATGAAAATTTTTAGTCCCATGGGACCGATCCAAACTCCCAAGACATAGACGTTCCGGCCCTGAAAGTTTTCCCTTTTGAAGCTGGTCCCAACCGGGCCCAGACCCGGGCCTGGTCCCTACCCATTTCTAACTTGTGTTATTCCACACGACAATGACAACAATTGTAACGCCTTTAATAAGTATCAAACCATCAATTATAGGCCTCAAATGAGACTTGAAAAGTCTGCCATGGTAAAATACGGCATTACAACTCTCCAATCAATGCCTCTGAGTATTGAATTACGAATCCTTTTCTGTGTTCGTCAAGAAGAGAATGTCCACAACATCATCACTCTACTTGAAGCACTTAAAGCATCTGAATGCAGCACAATTCGTGCATATGTTGTCCACCTTATTGAGATTATTGGTCCAGCCGCACCAATTTTAGCATCCTACAATGGCAAAGGAACGAAAACGAAGACAAATTCCACTGATGAGATCATGAAAGCATTAACGAAATACACAAAAAACTCTGACCATGAGCTTGCAATTCATCCTTATGCAATGATTGCCTCAAACAAGTCAATGCACCAAAACATTTGCAGGCTAGCTCGAGGCAAATGTATCCCGCTCATTATCATCCCTTACCATCAAACAGAAGAAGCTCATGAACGAACCGCCCGCATGCACACGCACCATGCACGGTTGGGATTTTTCTAGATAGGAGTTCGCGAAGCTTTTTCAAGCTAATCCATGATTTCTCTTACCATGTTGCCATCTTCTTCTTGGGAGGACTTGACGATAGAGAAGCTTTGGCATTGGTGTCACGAATGTCACTGTGATGAGGATCGATTTAAGAGATTATCATCAAGAGGAAGATAAATTTGAGAGGGAACTTGATGATAGTGCCATTAAAGAACTTATGGCAGGAAATATAGGTAATACAAATATTGAGTATCTTGACTTGAAGGCGAACGACACAAGGCAAGTAATGGAAACAATTCGTTGGGTAGAAAACTATTTTGACCTTGTAATTGTGCGAAAGAGACGAGCGATTTGCAGGTTGGAGAAAGAAATGATGCCATGGGTTGAATATGAGGAGCTTGGTGTAATTGGTGATTTGCTAGCATCGGTTAATTTTTGTGACGCGTTGGTTGCTGTTTTGGTGATACAATGTGTTGCGAAAATCACTGAAAACAATCATGATAAAATAAAAGATCAACTTAAAAAAGAATTTGAAAATTTAGGAATATATCTATTGACATACTTCACGATATATGGGTTGCTAGATCAAAAACATATTTTTTGAGTGTTACAATATATTACCTAGATCATAGTTGGCATTTCAAAAAATTGATAGGTTTTAAAGTCATATGAAAAACATAATCTTTACACATTTATTTATATTATTGAAGTTTTGCAAGAAATTTATTATCTGAGAGAGTTGGCACTAACGCTTGATAATGAACTAATCACACATCGACATTTCTTTATTTAAAAAGAGATTGGGACACTTGATGAAGACAATTTTTTTCACCAGCGATGTGATTGCCACACAATCAATTTGATTGTTCAAGCAGTTTAAAAGTTATACATACGAGGATTGAAAGGGTACCCGCGACTATCAGATTCATCACCGATAGTAATTCAAGATGGATTGAGTTCCGCAAATATTGTCGACAAGAGGACCATGATTGAACCAAAGAAGTTATGTACAGAATACCTGTCTCGGGTGGGGTGTTATGTTTGGTGGATTGGTTATGCCCGTTGTCTGGTGGTGTTTTCCCTGGGTTTTCTTCTGTTGTCCTGCTTTTCTGTTTTTGGATTGTTGTTTGGCTTTGGTTGACAAGTCTGCCCAGATCTTTGTCTAGTTTCCAATGCTTCAATCTATTTATCAATTGAACTTTTATTGAGCAAATTATGACCAATTTACCACTAATAATTGAATTCTGGCAAATAAAATGTCTACCTCCAATATCTCGGTAAGATCTAACATCATGCAAGTTGAACCACTAAATCCATCCTACGAGGCGAAATTGATCACCGCTCAAGTCTTCGACCTAGCGAGATCGTGCATCGCTCAGGTCGGCATAGTCATATCTTGTCTAGCAATATCTGTCTTGCTTGGGCCTTCAACCCACTTGGGATGGCAAAATCAACTCATATCTAGCGATATCTGCCTAGCTCAAGCCTTCGACCCACTTGGGCTGGCAAAGTCAAATCATGTCTAGCAATATCTGTCTCGCTTGAGCCTTCAACCCACTTGGCCGGCAAATGATTAATCATACGCATGCATAGAATCAAATCAATATCATGAGAGGAATGGGTACGATATATGGTGATTTGAAAGCTATTGTCATCAATATACATACCTTTAACTCACCATTTTTCATAAATCTCATGCCGTCATTCATAAAGAAAACATATAACATAACATTATATTCTCATATGCAGTATAAGGCTAAAATGCAAGTTTTCAACATGATTTCAAATAACACTTTAGACCAATTTTTGTATTATCAACAACAATTTTCCCAAAGAAACTTCAATTTCTCATGTAAACCAATAACATTAATAATTAATCATATTTATATAAAGAAAATCACTAAATTATGGAGAATAGTAAACCAAAACAACTCATTTGAAGTTTGTTACAAACATTGATTTCAAAATGAAAGGGTTTGGATTTTCCCACTCACCATTTTGGAGCTCGACCCTTAAAACAAGAAAAGATTCAAATCCTCTAACGATGCCCCCGCTTGCCTATCCCTATATACAAAATCCAATAAATCCTCCATACATAAGTCCCCCTAAGGTAACACCTCAACATTAAAATTATTGGACACTTCACACACCAAAAGATTAACCTAATTTCTTCTTTACCAAAACTATCTCATAAGCGAGCATTGGTTGCTCTCAGATTTTTCATAAAAAATTTCATTCATCAATTAAAGCTATAATTTTAATGGCGCATTCTAGAGACACATAAGTTGTTCCCATAATTTTATCAAGTCATTCTAGAATCAATAACTATTTAAAAATAATTTTATTTCAACCCATTCAAAACTGCCAACTATTTCCAGAATTGAGGTTACTGACTTGTAAAATTCGTAACAATATAACCTTTAATTGAAACCTCACAAACTCTTTAGAATTAAACTATACACATATAGGACTTACTAGAATTTAAAATCATTCAATTTGGAAAAGTATAGCCACACTAACTCTTTTACTAAAATGCGTGTTCTGCAGAAAACGAAAATTCCAAAATTTTAAGGCAAAGTTCAAAAATATATAAAAAAATTCAATACTTCAAATTTTTGAGTGAAATAATTTTTCAAACACTCCTCAAGAAGTCTAAAACAACATATCTGAATTTGAGCTCCAACCGAAAACCTAGAGTTTAAATAAATTTTTCAAAAATCCAAATGGTCAGGCTTCACAGTGTAAACTTTCATACCCAAAATCACATCTATAACAAATTGGGTTTAAGAACAACATATATGCTCTACCCACCTAAATTATTGCAATCAATCTCCACATTTTAGTTTTGTTTTCATGAATTTATACCAAATCATAGACAAAACAATCCAAAGAGAGTTCTTTAAATCAATTGAATCATAAATCACCAAAAAGGGAAATATCAAGCTTTACTCACCTCCTATTTCTTTATATGAAATCCTTATTTTGTTGAAATGATTAAAAGTGCCTTTTGTTATTTTGGAGAGTAAAGTGTTAGATTTTAAAAGTTTTGAGGGAGTAAAGTGTAATAATAATAAACAAGCGAGGACCAAAGGAATTTGCCATATATTTTTTTATGAATAGTAATAGATTTTCAATCAGGAAGGATCGGGAAGAAGAGGAAGAAAAGAGAGAAAAGAAAAGAGAAAAGGAAGAGAACAGAGAGGAGAAAAGAAGGAGAAGAAGAAAAGAAAAAGAAAAAGAGAATAGGTGGAAAGGAAGTTAGGTAAAGAAGGAGAGAGAGAAAAGTAGAGAGCGATGGTGGTGGCTGAAAGAGGGTCGTCGACGAGCAAATTCTGATGATCGAAAAGTCCATATTTTTTGTTGAAATGATTAAAAGTGCTACAAACTCTCCTATTTCTTTATCTGAAAATCCTTATTTTGTTAAAATGATTAAAAGTGTTTTTTGTCTAGCATTTACCCCTGTTAGTATAGGTACAATTAGAAGGGACATACTAAGACTTTATGATAAAATAAAAGATCAACTTAAAAAAGAATTTGAAAATTTTAGGAATATATCTATTGCACTTACTTCAGATATATGGGTTGCTAGATCAAAAACATATTTTTTGAGTGTTACAATATATTACCTAGATCATAGTTGGCATTTACAACAAAAATTGATAGGTTTTAAAGCATCATATGAAAAACATAATCTTTACACTATTTATTTTATAATTATTGAAGTTTTGCAAGAATATTTATTATCTGAGAGAGTTGTGGCACTAACGCTTGATAATGCAACTAATCACACATCGACAATTTCTTTATTTAAAAAGAGATTGGATCCACTTGATGAAGACAATTTTTTTCACCAGCGATGTGATTGCCACACAATCAATTTGATTGTTCAAGCAAGTTTAAAAGTTATACATACGAGGATTGAAAGGGTACCCGCGACTATCAGATTCATCACCGATAGTAATTCAAGATGGATTGAGTTCCGCAAATATTGTCGCCAAGAGGATCCATTGATTGAACCAAAGAAGTTATGTACAGACATACCTGTCTGTTGGAACTCCACATACCTGATGTTGCAAAAAGTTATAACAATTACAAGACAAATTACAGAGCTTGTCAACCGGAAGAACTATTCAGATGAACTCGTCAACGAATCCGATAAGACAGTTAGCAACCTTTTTTTTTTTTTTTTTTTTTTTGTTTGTTTCTTAAAGTTTTTTATGATTCTATTACTACATTAAGGGATATTTATTATCCTACTAGTAATGTAGCATTAGATATTTTACTTCGAATTTCTACAATTTTTACCACATATAGATATAATGAAGATTTGCGCGACATTGTTGTTCCAATGGAAAAATAATACCGGAAATATTGGTTAGATACTCCATTCTTATATAGATTAGGTCTTATTGTAGATCCTAGATTTAAAATTAATCATATTTAATTGTACAGTTACTAAGATAGTTCATAATGTACAATACGACTATAGTTCCTATTTGATAAACTTTAACAGAAAATTGGAAAGTCTTTTTTCTTTGTATAAAACTAGGCACATTCGAGTGTTTAGCGCCAGTAGAGATGAGTAGCAGGACCCTGATGAAGACCAAGGATTGCAAGGAACAAGCATCTGGAGGTTTGTGGAACGCGGCAACAGTGGTGGTGGAAGTAGTAGCTCGTATAAACAACTTAGACCAAATGAGCTGCATTGGTACTTACAAATGGACATGTCCTACATGACCAAGAAGGAGAAACGAGAAATGAATGTGCTTCAATGGTGGAACCACAATGCAAGTCGATCCCCTATAGTAGCTCAAATGGCACGTGACAGTCTTTTTGTGCCAGTTTCGACAATTGCATCTGAGTTAACATTCTCAATTAGTGGTTGCATTGTTGAAGAGAGAATATGCTTTTTAACCAATGAGATGGTTGAAGTCATAACATGTTTACGGGATTGGACTCATGTATACAGAAAAGATCAGCAGCACCCTGAAGATCCCGAACTACTCAACCTCTTCAGAAACACAAATTTGGAGGATATAATTATTGTTGATGATGTAAATTAATAATTTAATAAAATCAAATTTATTTAATTGTTTCTTTGTGAAGTGTGATTGTGTGAATATTATATTTATGTTAAAATTAAATTATTATTATCTCCTTAAAGTTTTAATTAAAAACATCCTAAATTTATAACCAATTAAGAATTAAGTCATTATTCATTAACATTTAACCATTCATTTATATTTAATTATTTATTTACTAATTAATTAAAAATTTTAAAAATTACCTCTAAAATATTACATAAAACCTTCTACATAATTTTGATTAAGTCCCTAAATAGAAAAAATAAATAAAAGGATCAAATGAAAATTTTTTAGTCCCATGGGACCTATCCCAGGACATAAGACCGGTCCGGCCCTGAAAGTTATCCCTTTTGAAACTGGTCCCAACCGGGCCAAGACCCGGGCCTGGTCCCTACCCATTTCTAACTTGTGTTATCCCATGCGACAATGACGACAATTGTAACGCCTTTAATAAGTATCAAATATCAATTACAGGCCTCAAATGAGACTTGAAAAGTCTGCCATGGTAAAATACGGCATTAGAACTCTCCAGTCAATGCCTCTGAGTATTGAATTACGAATCCTTTTCTGTGTTCGTCAAGAAGAAAATGTCCACAACATCATCACTCTACTTGAAGCACTTAAAGCATCTGAATGCAGCACAATTCGTGCATATGTTGTCCACCTTATTGAGATTATTTGTCCAGCCGCACCAATTTTAGCATCCTACAATGGCAAAGGAACGAAAACGAAGACAAATTCCACTGATGAGATCATGAAAGCATTAACGAAATACACAAAAAGCTCTGACCATGAGCTTGCAATGATTGCCTCAAACAAGTCAATGCACCAAAACATTTGCAGGCAAGCTCGAGACAAATATATCCCTCTCATTATCATCCCTTACCATCAAACAGAAGAAGCTCATGAACGAACCGCCCGCATGCGTGATTTTGACATAAATGTTCAAGCACACGCACCATGCACGGTTGGGATTTTTATAGACAAGAGTTCGTGAAGCTTTTTCAAGTTAATCCATGATTTCTCTTACCATGTTGCCATCTTCTTCTTGGGAGGACTTGACGATAGAGAAGCTTTGGCATTGGTGTCACGAATGTCACACAATCCTAGTTTGACAATCACTGTGGTGAGGATCGATTTAAGAGATTATCATCAAGAGGAAGATAAATTTGAGAGGGAACTTGATGATAGTGCCATTGAAGAACTTATTTGCAGGAAATATAGGTAATACAAATTAATATTGAGTATCTTGACTTGAAGGCGAACGACACAAGGCAAGTAATGGAAACAATTCGTTGGGTAGAACACTATTTTGACCTTTTAATTGTGGGAAAGAGACGAGCGATTTGCAGGTTGGAGAAAGAAATGATGCCATGGGTTGAATATGAGGAGCTTGGTGTAATTGGTGATTTGCTAGCATCGGTTGATTTTTGTGACGGGTTGGTTGCTGTTTTGGTGATACAATGTGTTGCGAAAATCACTGAAAACAATTTTTCATGCCCCGAGAAAAATAGTTCTATGACAGAGACTAGCTACTCTTATTTTTCAACATCAAATTGCCATAGAAATCAAGATGATTATAATGTTATAGGAACTGATTCAAGATTTTGTACAAAAGTATAAATCGATTGCGATTTTTATTTGTTTTGTATTTAGTTGTTCATATATATATATATATATATAAACAATTTTGATTTTACAGTAACTTATGAATTCATTTAAATAGCTGGAGAGTTTTTATTTATTCCTTTTTAGTAGAAAATATTAAATTTTTAATCTATTTAAATTTATAAACTCATAAAACTCTTATTTAGAAAATAGTAATTTATCAAATTAATATTATCTTTATTTATCTTCCTTCCCAATATATAGTACACATTTTAAATGATAAAAAAGCTCAATATATCAAGTGAATACTCTTTTATTAATGCGAGTGTTTAACATCAATAAGATCTTTCATTATATTAAAAATTTTGTTAGCCTACGACCAACCTGAAAATCAATTTCAGGTTTGTTGAGTGTAATTCCTTAAAAATAATATTAAATTCTTATTATAAAAGCTTTATTCTAATGAAAATTTTATGAATTAAAATTGTACCATGTGATCTATTTATTATGCTACTTAAGACCCTATTCATAATGTTAAGTCGTTATAGCACTCAAAATTAAGAGTTGGACTAAAAAACAATTAAATCCTGTGAGTAACTATTGGAAAATTATATACACAATGACCAACAAATTGAAGACTCAACAACTTTGACCCCAGATTAAGTCGGGGTCTCTTTGAAAATAAACAAACTTTATTTGCCAGAGTACCGCCACCTCGTTACAACTCATTTTCAATTGACGAAGTTACATAACTGGAATCCATCCGTCGACTCCAGATATAACCATCCAGCTTAAACGCGCGCGCTGTCTCAGATTTATAGTGTAAATTAACCAAGTCTTCTTCAATCCCTTTTTCTGTCCGCAGGTGGAGATTTTGCAGAGAAAGAAGAAAGAGTGTTTCATTTCCCAAATACAAATTAAGATACTATAATGGCAACCTTTATTAATGTCTCATCCTCCAATGAGTTTAGTTTCTTACTTGATAGAGATTTTAAGACTTGTGTTCTAGAAAAGAAGGACGTAATTTACAAAGGAGGCATTCCTTTCGCAGAAAGACACAGCTCCACCAACGTCTTTCCCATATTCATGATTCAAGTCATCTTCTTCTTTTTAACCTCTCAATTCTTCTACTTTATTCTCAGACCTCTCAAGCAACCAAAAACTGTCTGCAATCTCTTGGTATGTATGCTTTGCCTAAGCAATTTTTTCTTTTGTTTTTCCTAATTATTATATATAATTGCATATGAAATAGGGCACTAATGAGTTTTAATTGTTTCATGCAGAGTGGAATGATCTTAGGACCCTCTGTCCTAGGCCGCAACAAGAAACTCTGGGATAAACTTTTTCCGGCAAAAGAGATGGTTCTTATCAATTCAACATCGTTGTTCGGCGTAATATACTTGTTCTTTTTACTTGCAGTAAAAATTGACACGGTTATGACCATAAACATGGCAAAGAGTATTTGGAAACTTAGTTTGATAGTCTTAATGATTCCTTTCATAATCACTATGACCCTCACGGGTCTGCTTATACGCTACATTCCTGGACTTACACCAGGACCCTTTATATACTTTTTCAGCATGCTTTTATCGAGTTCTTATTTTACGTCTACTGCAAATGCCGTTGGTGATCTGGATCTACCTACTTCTGACTTAGGCAGACTTGCCCTTGCCTGCTCAATATTCCATGAATTAATTGGGTGGGGTAATATGGCACTGGGAATAATGATTTCAGGAGGCAGTAAATCTGCAGTAATTAAAGCGGAGATTAGTATGTTTGCGTTGTTATTATTCGTATTCTTCATTGTACGGCCAGCAGTTAAGATGATTATAAGAAGAACACCCGAGGAGAAGCCAGTGAAAACAGAATACATTATTGGAATATTAATTCTCACGGTGGTTGTTTCAATCGTGAGTGATCATATAGGTTCATCTTTTGTAGCCGGGGCTCTACTAATGGGTTTAGTTATACCAGCTGGGCCACCTCTAGGTTCAGCGCTAGTAGAAAAAAGTGATGTAATAATCTCAAATATTTTCATGCCTTTCCTCTACATTCGTATTGGTCAGAACATCAATATACCCACAATAACCGATTGGAGTCAATTTTTTGCGATTGAGACCATCATGATCATGATCTATATATCGAAGATCGCTGCAAGTATTTTGGCCTTCATCTTCTTCAAGAAAAACGTTAGAAGTTCTATCTTATTCGGCTTTATTTTGAACTTCAAAGGCATACCTGATTTTGTCCTAATTTCAGGTTGGAATGTGCGCAAGGTTAGTTAATACTTATATCCCTACTTCTTATTATTATTATTATTATTTGGTTACCGGGCGTGTCGGTGTTAGCTCGACTAATCCTTCAACCTAGAACAAGGTTTTTGAAATAGGACAAATCCTATATTCTGTGGTTAATAATATTATTAATCATTCTTGTGGTTCGAACGTGAGACCATAGGGGAGCAAACCCCTTAACCCCAAGCCTTTATTATTCAGCCAACCCATTGTCGGTTAATTTCTACAT
Source organism: Pistacia vera (assembly GCF_008641045.1). Lineage (NCBI taxonomy): Eukaryota > Viridiplantae > Streptophyta > Magnoliopsida > Sapindales > Anacardiaceae > Pistacia > Pistacia vera. Next base: position 43,182 of record NW_022196499.1, read on the forward strand.
AATTTGGCTCATTTGCAAATTTCATTCTTCACGAACTTGAAAAATTGGCTAATTTTATGCACATATTTATTTCTGATTGTGCAGCTGGTAGATGAACAGGTTGTAACTACAATACTGTTGTCCCACATGCTAATATCAGCAATTGCGACTCCTATAATAGAGATCTATTATAAGCCTGAAAGAAGACTCATAACTACTGACTCAATTGGACAACGCATGATGAAACCACTCCAAGGGATGCCACTTGAAATGGAATTACGAATCCTTTTCTGCATTAACAATGAAGATAACGTCAACAGTCTCATCACTCTGTTTAAAGCATGGAATCCGATTGAAACGACTCCATTTTGTGCCTATCCAGTCCACCTTATGGAGCTTACTGGCCGAGCTGTACCACTTTTAATCCCTTACAATAACCATAAGTTTAAGTTAAATTCAAATTCCACTGACCGAATCATGCGTTCTTTGACAAAATTCACAAAGAAATCGGGTTTTTCTATCACAATTCAGCCATTCACAATGATTGCTCCATACAAAAACATGCACGAAAGCATCTGCAATCTTGTGCGAGATAAATATATCCCTCTTGTTATCATTCCCTTTCATAAAAGCCTACAAGAAAATACAAAAACAACCATCTTCCGAAAATTAAACACTAAAATACAAACCTATGCACCATGCACAGTTGGGATTTTCATAGATAGAGGCTTGCATGATCATCATTTGAGCTCTCGCCCCTTCTTTTACAATGTTGTGGTTTTCTTCTTAGGAGGGCCTGATGACCGAGAAGCAATGGCATTTGTTTCACGAATGAATAGTCAACCTGGTTTAGTCATTACCGTGTTTTTGATAGACTTCAAAGGAGATTATCTCGTTGAAAATGAATTTGAGACGGATCTTGATAACAGCATTATAAAAGAATTTCGAGCAAGGAGTATCAAAAATCCATGTGTGGTGTTTCAAGAGGTTGTGGCATATGATTCAGTTCAAGTCATGGGAGCAATCCATTCTATAGAAGACAAATATGACCTTGTTATTGTAGGAAAGAGGCGAATTGCAAAGTCTATATTAGATAAAGAACTGGTGCGATGGGTTGAGCAAAAAGAGCTTGGTGTTATTGGTGATGTGGTAGCATCTTCAGATTTTTATGGAGGAATGACATCTGTTTTGGTTATACAATCTTGTGTAACAAATGGTGAAAATGTTGAATCAACTATATTTACATCTTCAGAAGGAACAAGTGATTTCTCTACGTGTAGTGGAGATGATAGCTATGGTGGAAGTTTTCATACCCAACCTGAAAGAGATCAGTTGAGACTTTGTACAAAAGTATGAGATCAGTTTTATTCCAAAACTTTTCTCTTATACTTCCTTTTTCGATTAGTTCTTGTGTATTTTTGTAGATTTATATTTAGAATCAATCGATCATTAGATTATTAAAAGATAGTTGTATATTATTACTACATATTGTAGGTTTTAATTTGTAAATTTATGCGATCGTCACACTATATTTATATATCTAATTTGGTTAAGAAATAATTTTAATTCTTTAATCTCTAATTTCGGCTCCTTTTGGTATTTTGTATAAACTTGTGCCTTGGCTATGCCCGAGGTCTTGTCTCTAAAGGGTGATCCTTTTATAGGTTGTTATTTCTATTATTTCTTTTAATACAATTACCGAGTTTACCCAAAAAAAAAAAAAAAAAAAAATTCTTTTGTGCATACTTAAAAAAATTGGTTAGCCTAACCTGGCCGGAAATTAATTTATCGGTCGTTGAGAGCATTTTGTGATATTAATTTTCTTTCAATTTAAGGTATGTACTAAATATTTTTATTTTTCCTATAAATAAATGACTACTTACCTAAACACCTCAATAAATCAGAAATATTAACAAAACGTTATAAATGAGACTTTTGTTAGTTATCTATCTGAAAATTGTTCGATGTGTTGAATCAATTTCTTATTATAAGAGCTTTATCCATGATATTTTTATCAAGAGTAACATTATATTTACAAAATCTTTAATAAACCAAGTTGATTATCCTTTGATCGATTTGAAACTAGTTTAATATTTACACCCCGAGTCTTTATACAAGAAATGAATACAAATTGATATGGTATTACTCATTAATGAATGAAGTTAATTTTGTAATTTTATCACTTTACTATTTTGATACATCGTTATAATATATATATATATATATATATATATATATATATATATATATACAATTTATAAGTATAATTTTATATATGTTTAATGAGCATATTCTAATGAGATTTTTATTGAAAAAAACTGGATATCTAATTTATTAGATATGCATACTTAAAGGAAGAATATACGCTGGTGCCTAGAAAATGGATAAGAGAATTTTTTTTAGTATAAGTTTCGGATTTCAGCAAAACAATATGATTTGAATGGGTTGGATTAAAAAATTAAAATAGAAAACCTCACTGGTCACAGCTCCGATGAGTCCTGTCCTGTATGAGCAGTGGCGGACCCAGGATTTTTGTCCAGGGGAGGCCCCCTCGCTTTGCCACTGCTTGCCAATCAATTAATGAAATAAATTACAAAGAAACACAAGAAAATTGTTACGTGGAAAAACCTCCTCAATGTGAAGAGAAAAAACATCACGGGAATCTAACGATCCACTAAATCTAATATATTAAAAGAGTCTACTGATGCGTATTTTATTAAGGTGGAAAAGTAACCGCGGCCCGGCCCGGGCGGGTTACTTTGTTTGGCGGGGGCGGGCTTAACCCGCCTGCCAACAAAGGCAGGCGGTTAGGCCGGCCATTTTCTCTAAAATGGTGGCCCGCCAGCCCTAACCCGCCGGTTAGGTGGCGGGCCTGGGTCGGGTTAGCCCGATTTTCCTGTTTTTTTGTTTTTTTTTTTTAACTTTTCAAATAAATAATTATAAATACAATTGTTTTTAATTAACTTTTCAAATATCATAATTCAATTCAATTTTTTTGTTTTAACATTTCAAATATTAATTCAATTTTGATACAATAAAATTATAATATAGAAAAATTAGACTTATTCATTTATAAAAAAAATAAGAATTACAACAATTATTGCCTCGTTAAAACTCACCAAGAAAAACCCAATGGGATAAAACTTGATGTAGAAAGAATAAAAAATAAGAAAGAGAATTGAGTATGGAAATTGGAATTTGGAAAATTGGAAATATGAATTAAAAATTACAAAAACTAATAAAAATTAAAATATGAGCAAATTGCAAAACTAATAAATGATAATTGAGAGATTAGAGATTAGAGAATATGAGAGAATGAGAGAATTTGAGTTGTGAGAAAAATGTGAGAACTTAGGGCCAATTTATAGGAAAAAATGGGAAAGAGAAATGATGAAAAAAACCCTTCCAACGGCTATATTTCAAGGGTAAAGGGGTAATTTGAAAAATAAAATAAAAAGTTTATTTTTTTTCGGCCACCCGCCGGGTTGCACATAACCAACCGGCGGGTTGCCGGGTCTCTTGCAAAAGAGACAAAATAGCAACGCCAGGTTGCGGGTTGCCATGTGCAACCCGGCCCGCCGGGGGTTGCTGCCGGGTTAGGTCAACCCGGACCGCCATCTTGCTGGCGGGCTTAACCCTCATTTTCCCGGGCCGGGTTAGGGTTAACCCGCCTAACCAGGCCCAAATTTTCCACCTCTATTTTGCACAACATGCAAATGTAGCAAGTGCATAGTCGCAAAAAGTAATAAAATGATAAGTAGAGTATCGTTCCCACGAGGATACTGTTACTAAGTACCGATTTCTCTAGTTTAAGTCCTAATTGAAGCAACAATAAATTAGATTGATGGAAAAACGAACTAAATACAATTTAAGAAAATATAAAGAATTATAATGAAATTAAAGCAAAACCCAACAACTAACTATTAACAAAATGCAAAAAAAATGCTAGGGTGTTGATTTCACCTAGATACGCTAACCCAAATCATAGAATCTATTACCAAGTTCAATTCCTTGATAAAAACCATCCTAAGTTGTAAAAACATATATTTCAGGCTATATTTTCCTACTTATCCTATAGCTCCGCACCCAACAAAATGAAGATTAATAGTTCAAAGTTTTTTAAGCTTTATGGAATTCTATCTAGATTTCATAAATCGGTAAAACTATTTCTAGCGTTTGCTTAATCTACGGTATTATCTCAAGAGGCACAATCAATCACTTCTTAGTCCCATTGTCAACAATACACATTTGAATGGTGATACAGCATCCAAAGTCATTAAGCAAAGGATAACACTCAATCATGAAATTAAAACTCAAAGTAAATAATTAATAAATTTGAATCATGTATCAAAGTTACATCAAACCCTAGCTAAACAACTCAATTCATACTCAAAAACAAATAAAATAACAAAAACAAACTGAATCAAGATTCATCATTGAAAAAAAAGCAAAAGATGGAGAAATCTTCTTAATTTGAAGATCAAATCTCAATAATCTTCTCTTCCAAGAGCTGCCTTCCAAATGAAAAACAAGAACCTTTTTCTTCATTTTCATGCTAATTTATACCTCTTTTGCTTAAGGACGAAGCCCTAGCAAGCCAAAACACTTCATTTTATTTTTCACATCTGACGCAGTTTTACCGCGGCAAAGCTTTTCCTTATAGCAGCGAGAATCTTTCGGGCCAAATTTGAGCATTAAAGAGTCTGAATCTGGGAAAAGTGGTTAAACACATGAATTATAGCCCTTTAAATTATCTTTACTATGTTCAAGAATCAGCACAATCCGAGGTCTAAAGCTCAAGTTATGGCAGAAATACTAAAGCACATCCAAAGACGTTTTTTTCCGTTTCAACATTCTGTTCCCGATTTCAAGCCAAGTTTTCACCCTTGTCCAGTCAGAATTAGGAAAAACCCAAAACCTGAAAGTTGTAGCTCTGGTTCTTAGCTTTCCAAATCTTCTAAAATCAGGTCATTCTGTGTTTCCAAGCTCAAGTTGCAATTTATAGTCAAAACGTCATTTATGCTCAAAATCATCGGTTAGGCTTACAAAGACAAATTAATAGAATTAGGTAACAGTTAAGGCCCAAATTGTAGGAAAATCCTAAATCCTATCGAAATTAATGCAAAATCATAGGAAAAAATATGATTACCATTTACAACACCACAATCACCAAAATATTCTATATAAATTTAGAGCTCAATCACAACTCTAACAAAAATAAAATAACACAAAGGTTTACTAAAAGATGAATTACAATCACTCCAAATTCAGATCCGCATGTAAGAGGAAAGTTGGGAATTGGGAAAGAAAAACTTGAATATAAAAAGATAAAACCTACTTTTTATTTTTAACTTTTAACTTTTCTTTTTAATTTTTAACTTTTAACTTTTTTTTTTTTTTTTTTTTTGACCTTTTAATAAAACTTTCCAATTTTTCTTTTACAGTTGAGGGCAGGCTTGGGCCTACCCTCAAGGGCCTGGGTCCGCCCCTGTGTATGAGTAACTATATATGAGAAAATTAATTGACCAACAAATTGAAGACTCAACAACTTTGACCTCAGATTAAGTTGCAGTTTCTTTGAAAATTTTATGTGCCAGATTACTGCCACCTCGTTACAACTCATTTTCCTGACAAATTTTAACAGGAATTCATTTTATATGCGCCATCGATCGACGCTCTCAGATTGATATTGCAAATTAATTAATTAACCAGAGTCTTCTTCTTCTTCAAACCCTTACCAGTTCTGCTAGATTTCATTTAGGTAATGGCAATCTATAATGTCTCAGCCTCCGGAGGATTTAGTTTCTTACTTGATAGAAATTTCAAGACTTGTGTACTAGAAAAGAAGGACGTATTTTACCGAGGAAGCATTGCTTTCGGAGAAAGAAACAGCGCCACAAACGTCTTTCCTATATTCATGATTCAGGTCATATTGTCCTTTTTGTTATCTTGATTCATCTACTTTATTCTCAGACCTCTCAAGCAACCCAAAACTGTCTGCAATCTTTTGGTATGTATGCTTTGCCTTCTCTATTATTGCCGATTATACTGTTGAATCCAAAACCTTTTATGCAACATATATAAAGAAAATCATTTGCCATATGTTGTTGTCAAATGTTCTTTGGTTAGTTTATTAAGTAATCAAAATATAAAAATGAAAAAATAAAATAAAATAAAATATATCTGGTATTTAAAAAATGATGAAAAATGTTGAATGATGTATTTTCATAAAGAGTAAACTAATTTTTCCCAACCCAAGGTTTGCCTTAATGATACTTTGCCACCCAAAGTTTATATTTTGTTAACACTCGAAGCTGATTTTAGTTGATTCCGAAGACAAAAATTCTCTCTGTCACTACCATTTGAACATTCGGTCTCTTCTATACAAAACTCATTTTACTCTGGCACCTAATTTCTCGCCGATTGTTGACTACCGCAAATCTAAGATTTCTTGTTCTTAGCTGATTTCTAGCTGATTCCGATAGTGAATATTCAATCGGTCACCACCATTCTATCCATTGTCCTCCACTTTATAAAACCCCTCTTACTCTGGCTCCTAGTAACTCACTGAACGTCAGCTGAGAAAGTGAAGTATATTTTGGGTATTAACAGAATATAAACTTTGGGTGGGAAAGTGGTATTTTGAAACTTTTTGAGTGGAAAAATGTCGGCAAACCTTGGGTGGGAAAAAGTTGTTTACTCTTTTCATAAAATGAAATAAAGGGGTGTTAATGTTAAAACACAAAATAGAAGGGTTTTCCAAATTCAGGGGAGCATGAGCACCCACTCACCCCTTAGTGGCTCCGTCCCTTTATACTTGCAGATTTAATATATTAGTGATGAATTTTAATTTCTTTCCTGCAGAGTGGAATTATCTTAGGACCCTCTGTCCTAGGCCGCACCAAGAAACCCTGGGATAATTTTTTTCCAACAGAGGAGATGATTATGATTAATGCAACCTCTTTAATCGGCATAATATACATATTCTTTATAATTGGAGTAAAAATTGACACAGTCATGACCATAAATATGGCTAAGAGTGTTTGGAAAATTAGTTTGACAATCCTGATGATTCCTTTCATAATCACTATGATCCTCACGAGTTTACTTATAGGCTACATGCCTGGAGTTACACCAGGACCCTTCATATACTTTTTCAGCATTATCTTAACGAGTTCTTATTTTTCGTCTACTGCATGCACATGCCATTGTTGATCTCAATCTTGTTAATTCTGAGTTATGCAGACTTGCCCTTGCTTGCGCAATATTCCATGAATTAGTTGGGTGGTGTAATATGGCACTGGGAATATTTCTTTCAGGGGATGATAAATATATGATAATTAAAGCGGAGGTTTTACTGATTGCAGTGTTATTATTTGTATTCTTCATTGCACGGCCAGCGGTTATGATGATTATAAGGAGCACACCGGAGGGGAAACCGGTGAATAAAGAATATATCATTGGATTATTAATTCTTACCTTGGTGGTTTCTGTGATGAGTGATTTATTAGGTTCATCTTATATAACCGGAGCTCTAATGATGGGTTCAATTATACCAGCTGGGCCACCATTAGGTTCAGCACTAGTAGAAAAAAGTGAGTTTATAATCTCAGATATTTTCTTGCCATTCTTCCACATTCGCATGGGTCAGAACGTCAATATATCCACAATAACCAATTGGCAGCAATTTTTTGTACTTGAGTCTATCTTGGTCACCGCGTATTTATCGAAGATCCTTGCTAGTATGTTGGCATTCATCGTCTTCAAGAAAAGCCTTAGAGATTCTCTCTTATTCGGCTTTATTTTAAACTTCAAAGGCATGCCTGATTATGTCCTTATTGGAGGTTGGAGAATGCGCCTGGTTAGTTAATACTTCAATCGCTTATTCTTTTTTGTTTTTATTCTCTACATAGTTTGCCCCTTTTTTTTTTGGTCTAATATATATATATATACAAGTATTTCTTGTTGTGCAGTTGGTAGACGACGAAGTTTTAACTACATTGATGTTGTCTCATATGATAGTGACAGCAATTTCAGCACCTATAATACATATCTTTTATAAGCCTGAAAGAAGACTCATGTCGACTGGCTCATCAATTGAGCAACGCATGATGAAGCCACTCCAAGGGATGCCACTAGAAGTGGAATTACGAATCCTTTTCTGCATTAACAATGAAGATAATGTCAACAGCCTCATCACTCTGTTTAAAGCATGGACTCCTACTGAAATAAGTCCAATTTGTGCCTATGCAGTCCACCTTATGGAGCTTATTGGTCGAGCTGTACCACTTTTAGTCCCTTATAATAACCATAGGTTTAAATTGAATTCAAATTCCAATGATCGGATTATGCGTTCTTTGACAAAATTCACAAAACAAATCGCGTTTTTCTGTCACGAGTCAGCCATTCACAATGATTGCTCCATAGCAAACCATGCACGAAAGCATTTGCAATCTAGTACGAGATAAATATATCCCTCTTCTTATCATTCCCTTTCATAAAAGCCAACAAGATGATACAAAAACAGCCATCTTCCGCAATTTAAACATTAAAATACAAGCCTATGCACCATGCACAGTTGGGATTTTCGTAGATAGAGGCTTGCCTCATCATTTGAGCTCTCGCCGCTTCTCTTACAATGTTGTGGTTTTCTTCTTAGGAGGGCCTGATGATAGAGAAGCAATGGCATTTGTTTCACGAATGAGTAGTCAACCTGGTTTCGTCATTACTGTGTTTCTGATTGACTTCAAAGGAGATTATCTTGTTGGAAATGAATTGGAGACGGATCTTGATAATACTGCGGTTAAAGAATTTCGAACAAGGACTATTAATAATTCAAGTGTGGGGTTTCATGAGATTGAGGCATATGATTCAGTTCAAGTCATGAAAGCAATAATCTCTATAGAAGACAAATATGACCTTGTTACAGTAGGAAAGAGGCGAGTTGCCAATTCTATATTGGAAAAAGAAATGGTGCCATGGGTTGAGCAAAAAGAGCTTGGTATTCTTGGTGATCTGATAGCATCTTCAGACTTTTATCGAGGAATGACATCAATTTTGGTGATACAGTCTGCTGTAACTGTTCGTGGAAGCCTTAAATCAACTGTAATAACCTCTTCAGAAATATCAAGTGGTTTCTCTACTTCTACTGGAGATGATAGTTATCATGGTAGAACTTTTGGCCGTGCATCTGAAAGAGTACTTGAGATAATTTGTACAAAAATATGAAATCCTTTTTATTCAAAATTTGTCTCTTTTATACTTCCTTTTCGGGATAGTTCTTAGAGAATTTTTGTAGAAATAAATTTAGAATTAATTTTCTTTTAGGAAACTTATATTTAAATTATTAGGAGATCCATTTATCTTATAATATTGTAGGTTTTAATTTGTCCATATTATGTAATCGTCACTATATATATATATATGATTTTATTAAAACTATATTTAGTGTTGACCTATAAAAAACACAATACCTTGAAAATAAAATGTCGCATTTGATTTCCTTCATATCTTCCTCCTTTGTGTGACGCCTCTCAAGCATTTTATCAAATACTTAGTGTGCGTCACCCCGATATTTTAGAACCTTCCGAAGTACTCTTGTGTGATGCCTCTCAAGCATTTTATCAAACACTTAGTAAGCGTCATCCCAACATTCTAGAACTTTCTAGAATACTCTTGTATATGCTAGATTCTTGTAATTAATCCGGTAATTGGTAAATGATAGTTGATAGGTGGTAGTTTGGAGTTAACTAATCTCCACCATTATAGAAATATTTTTAGAAATATATATATTTTTTTAAGGAAACTTATATTTAAATTATTAGGAGATCCATTTATCTTATAGTATTGTAGGTTTTAATTTGTCAATATTATTTGATTTCTTTCGTATCTTCCTCCCATGGCATTAAAAGTATATTATTTTTCTAAGGGTGCAAACCTTGGAATTGAAGTAAGAATTTTCTCTTGATCAGTTAATAAAATTAATAATCATTAATTTTGGTACTCAACTCATCAACCGTTCGAGTTATTTGAACTCAAGTTCGACCTGAGCTGCTCGCAGGCAGCTCGGCTCGGTTACACCCCTACATGGAGAGCCTAAACACGGCCAATATAATGAGTAACTAACAAAAATCAAGAAACTACAATGAATCAAATCATAATGCGTCATGAAGATTAAAGAATTCTTAATCAAAACAATAACAAAATCAAGAAAACACCAAAATGAGGCAATTTGAAAGGCCGGACCAAAATATATAAATCAAATGAGCTATCGAAATGGATAATGTATACATACTCGTACATATTCCAGCTTCTCCTCATCCATGACCATTCCATTTATGGCTTTAACTCTTTGCAAAAAGATTATCAATAAATCCTGAGAATGACTTTTGCTTGTAGCGTAATCTTCTCGAATTGATCTCAGATTTCACTTCAGCTAAATATTTCCCACTGCAAGTTGGTTCTCTTACGATGGTGGGTTCTCTTCAATCGGCGTTGGATTCTACTGCGGGTCTTGCGGTGGGTTCTCTTCATCCATCTTCGAAGGAAAGTAAAGGAAGAGAAAAAAAATGTATAAATTTCAAGAAGCAAGATTTGCTCTCCTCTGAAACACTATGCTCCCAGTAGCTAACGGTTTATGGGCGGGAATTGAGTGGGGAAACGTTGTCGTTTCATCTTCTTATGATAAATATCCATTACATCCTTCAGTTGTCCTATTAATATCAGTTAAGTCCATCGAGATCCAGAATCCTAAAAAGTGGGCTTTCTAGAGATTTACAGAACCATAAAGGGTTTACTGATCATTTCAAACAACGATGTCGTTTCATATATATATATTTTTTAATAAACTTATACAGTATTTAAATTATTAGAAGACCACTTTATATTTTATATATATATATATATATATACATATATACTAAGATTATCTAAAACAGAGGAGAAGAGGCATTAGTGGGCAGAAGGGCAGTAAGAATGAGTTAGGCATTAATTTGTTACTTTTTTATCAATATAATTCATCTCAATATAATACTTATAATTTTAGTTTCTGTGCTTGCATGATTGTGAGTGTTTGGTTCATTTGAATTGTTGATTATATTGAAGTTCCTATTAAATCGGTATCAGAATTGAGTTAGGGAATGGTTAAAACAAAAGTGGAGAATAGAATTGATGGTTTGGAAAAGGAGATGGGATCTGTGAAGGAGGATTTGGGAAGCGTTAAGGAGTATCTACTGGAATTCCGAGAGTGGATGAGGTTAAGGGACAAGAAGGAGGAAAGCCAGAGCTGTGAAAAGGGCAAGGTTGCTATGACGGAAAATTCAAATAGTGAAGAAAGTGGAGTTCATGACCGATCAAATGGAGGAGAAATTGGTAGAGAAGACAAGAGAATTAAGAAGCTAGAATTACTTGTTTTCAATGGGGATGATCCATATCGGTGGACCTTTAGGGCTAATCAGTATTTCGTTATCAATCAATATGAAGAGGAAGAAAAAGTGGAGGCTACCGCCGTGTGTATAGAGGGCCGGGTATTAAATTGATAATATCTTGGGGAACCTTTAAGTCGGCCTTGATCAACAGATTCCGGCCATCTTTCAAAAGATCAGCTTATGAGGCTTTGGTCACCTTGAAGCAAACTAGCACTGTAACTGAATTCCTGGAACACTTTGAAGCACATGCAGCTCCTCTGCAAGAGGTAGGAGAAGACTTACTAATGGATATCTTCTCTAATGGGCTTAAGGAGGAAATCAAAGCAAATTTACTTTTATCTAAGCCCATAGAATCGAAGAGAAGAATTGGGTTATAGAAAAATATCGGACCAAAATCAATAGGGCCCAGGGTAGGCGAATGGATAACTACTCCTAGGTTACCCCAGGCCCAAAGACGTTGCGCCCAAGTTGGTGGTCCAACCTAACTCACAACCCTATATATATATATATATATATATACTACTTAGCTAATTTCATGGTGTACTGATTAGTTAGTGAAGAGTGAAGTCTTCTGTGGGATGGGTATATGTGTGACCATCCAATCACGTCCAATCACATTGTATTGTGATTGGACGGATGTACATATGTCTATCCCACAGAAGAACTTTTGCAGTTATTGTCTTTCAAGTAAAGAAAGTATACGACCATTCAATAAAACTCCACCGTCTATGCATTTATCTTTATTAACCACTCTTAGCAGTGGTTAAGTGGAGAAAAGAGAAAATAAATGTGTGTGTGTGTGTGTATAACGTCTTATTTGATTTCTTTTGTATTTTCCTCCCTTGGCATTAAAAGTAGATTATATTTCCAGGGGTGCAAACCTTGGAATTGAAGTCTTAAATTTCTCTTGATTAGTTAATGAAATTAATAATCATTAATTTTGGTACTCGACTTATCAGTCGTTCGAGTTATTCGAGCTTGAGCTTGACCTGAGCCAAGCCTGAGCTGCTTGTAGGCTGGTCAGGTGCAGCTGGACTCGATTACACCCCGACACGGAGAGCTATAACACAACCAATATAATGAGTAACTAACAAAAATCAAGAAACTACAATGAGTCAAATCATAATGGATCATCCAGATTAAAGAAATCTAAATCAAAACAATAACAAAATCAAGAAAACGCCGAAATGAGGCAATTTGAAGGGCTGAATCAAAATATATTGTTGATGTGCGTTTTTGCACCAACGAAACGCACGTGTGAAATGCTATGTGGACCCAGAAGACACACGTGAATGTTATGGATTAAGAGATAGTACATGCAATGGGGACAGTTTTTAAAGTGGTTCGGATGCTAAGGTAGCAAGTCCTACGTCCACTGATGCTTATATGGATGATAAAGGTCAGGTCGCTTTTAGCTGACTGACTTTACAATAATGTTACAAGGTATCAAATGCTGAGAATTCTAGGAAAGAGAGAGTACTTAATCAAGCGTAAAATGTGCTAATCCCTTTTAATGAGAGAGGAGCTCCCATTTTATAGTGGGATGCCTTGAGGTAATGATCACTAAATCTGTAAGTTAGTGGGATTATCTGTGCAAATCCTTCGTTATGTCACATTGCCCACCTTCCAGAGTGATTTGCGAGATTTAGAGTAGGGATTGGACACGTGCAAGCACCACAGCTCTTGACTAGCCTGACGCGCACCCACTATCCTGACGGACGCAGGCGGTGGTTGTTCCAATGATCTGACTTTTGTGGGCTAAATAGACCTGACGTTAGCCCTTGTATTTTTTGGACGTAACATATATAAATCAAATAAGCTATCAAAAGGGATAATGTATACATACCCGTATATATTCCAGCTTCTCCCCATCCATGACCATTCCATTTATGGCTTCAAACTCTTTGCAAAAAGATTGTTAATAAACTATTAAGTATAATTAACTGGAATTTTCATTACAAAGGGTTTCACATGTCCCTCTAGCAAGACGTATTTTTATTTTTACCAAAAATTTTCTCACATATCAATCGTCGAGGTTCAAAAAAAATAATAATAATAAGGTTTTAATGAAATTTTTAAGTACTAGTGATGTTCAAATATTTGCTAAGGGTCATCTACCGGATATTAATTACCCTTAATTTAGAACAATTTAAAAAATTAAAACCAAATACATCTTTAAAAAAAGTTAGAAAATATGTAATGCAGATAAAGTTCTTACAATTTTAGCAAGAGTTTTTATTGGTAGAAAGATGATAAATCTTCCTTAAAAATTTGAGCTTCTTGCCCCTCTTGTGGAGCTTATTTTTTATTTTATAAATTTAACTAGATCTATTAATGTATATTAAAACCCTTTTTTGGTGAATTAGAACTAGAAAACTCTTTTACATTCTCCTAATCAAACAAGCAACAATTTTTTTTCATAAAAACTAGATTTTCGAAAGTTCTATTCAAAATAAGCCAAATTAAATGAGCCCTATGATTTCATCCTAGATTGGACTATTAATGGGCCATAAATTTCATCATTAATTCCCGTCTGTTAATTGTAAAATTTTGATATATATATACGATTTATATTGGTATTGAACATAACATAACTACTGTCTTGATGACAAGTAATCGTTGGTTAAAACTATATATTAATTTTCTTTAAATCCAATTATTTATAAGAAGTTGTACGTTTGTGATTTAGCGTTGACATAGAACAAAAGTTATACCTGGAGAATAGGACTTATTATTTACCCAGTGTTTGCAGCATATCCGACTCTAATTTCCCGCAAATAATTTGAGCCTCCTCTTTTCTAGAGCTCCATTGTTTATGACTGAAAAAAATCAACGATATGTTTCAATTCATTCTTTAACAATTTCTCTAAATCATTTTGTGCCAAAAGTGAATAAAAAACAACAAAAAGATTTCCCGTGAAATAGTTCTGAGATTTGTTATATGTTTCAATTCATCCCTGGAATTATGCGCAGGTTGTATTCATTTCGTTAGACAACCCAAAACATTGACATTTGCCGAACAAGATGAGTAGTACTAAAGAGAGAAACAGAATTTGTATGCCATATACTCCAAAGAGTTACTCTGGAGGCATTTTTTCTGGAAATGATCCTTTGAAATCAGTTTTCCCTGCCATTTTGCTTCAAGGCATTATATTTTTTTTCACCTCCCGAATTATGTACTTTGCTCTCAGGCCTCTGAAACAACCGAAAGTAATTTCCGATTTGTTGGTATGTCATGCTTTTATTTCATTCTTATATTGAAAGAATTAATTAGCAATTGTTCCTAATTATGTATCAATTAATTAATGTTGATGTTTTGTGAAGGGTGGAATTATTTTAGGACCCTCTTTCCTTGGAGGTTACAAGGCATTCAATGACAAAATATTTTCACCAAAATCGCTATTGTGGGATAAGACAATAGCGAGAGTGGGGATAGTTTACTTCATCTTCATATTTTCTGTGAAATTGGACAAGTCTCTTATGCTACACACGTTAAAAAGGAGATGGGGTCTTGGTCTCACAGGCTTCATTTTTCCTTTCATCACCAGCTTTTGCGTTAGTCGTTTGGTACACAACCAGATTAAAAATGGAATTTCTGGAGACTGGGCACTTATGACAATACTTTCTCATTTATCGTTAAGTTATTTCTCCGTTGTTGCTCACGCCTTGGATGATCTCAACCTCGTAAATTCTGAGTTAGGTCATCTAGCTCTATCTTGTGCACTAAGCAAAGACATAGTTGCATATGGTGTAATGATACTTTTTTCAATTCTCCAACAAGGTTTCACACTGGAGCTACTTTATAGCAAGCTTTCCACAATTGCAATGTTATTATTCTCAGTCTTTATTCTACGTCCACAAATGATGTGGATTATCAAGAAAACGCCAGAGGGAAAACCGATAGAACAAATTTACGTCGTCGCAATACTACTTGGAGCTTTAGTCATGGGAGCATTGAGCGACTGTAATGAAGGAAACCTTGTCCAGGGGGCTGTATTGATGGGTTTAATTATACCGGCTGGACCTCCTTTGGGTTCAACAGTAGTAGAGAAATGTGAATTCGTTAACTCAAACATTTTACTCCCTTATTTGCATATAAGGATCGGTCTTTACACCAACATTTACTCATTAAAAAATTGGGTAGAAATCATCTCTTTTGAGCTGATCCTTTTGGCAGCATATTTTGGGAAAATGGTTGGAACTTATTTCGGCTTGCTATACCTCAAACCAGGTCTCCGAAATGCTATAATAGTCGGCTTAATGTTAAATGTCAAGGGTATACTTGACTTTATTTCACCCATAAGTTGGACAGTAAATAAGGTTAATTATACTTATATATATACTTTCTTTAATTTCTCTTTCTTCTGTTATTTGGTTTTATATTATGTTCTAATTCTAGTAAATTTCATATGGTGCAGATAGTGGATGAACAATATTATACACAAATAATGATTTCAAGAATACTACTAACCGCAATTATACAGCCTCTAATAGCTATTTTGTACAAGCCTCGTAAAACAGCAGGTAAGCCTTGTGACCCAAAAGAAATTCGCAGGAGAACACTCCAAACAACGGCACTAGATAGTGAATTACGAATCCTTTGTGGTGTTCACTTTGAAGATAATGTCCACAGCATCATCACTTTTCTTAAAGCTACCAACACAAATACTACAGGTCCAATATGTGCCTATATAGTCCACCTTGTTGAGCTTGTTGGTCGACAAATACCCATGTTAATACCTTACGATCTCCGTAAAAGGAGATCAACAACAAATGCTACTGATCGTATAATAGCTGCTGTTTCAAAATACTCCAAAACCTCTATTGCTCCTGTCACCATTCAGCCCTACAGGATCATCGCATCCTACGATAACATGCACGAAAGTGTTATCAATCTAGCTGAACATTACTTTGTCCCTTTGATATTAATTCCCTTTAATAGTAGCCTAGAAACTTGCCAGAGATCAACCGGTTTGCGCAATTTTAACCTTCATTTGCAAACTTATTCGCCATGCTCGGTTGGGATTTTATTAGATAGGGGCTTGCCGCGTAGTTTGAACTCAACCCATTTCTCATATAATGTTGCAGTGTTCTTCTTAGGTGGACATGATGATCGAGAGGTAATGGCATTGGTTAAACGCATGAGTACCAATCCAGATGTTAGCATTACTGTGTTAAGGATACTCCTGGTAGAAGTTTACGGTCAAGCGGACAATGATAGCGAGAAGAGTCTTGATGAAATGGTAATAAAGGATTTTATGGCAACAAATATTGGTAATGCAAGTGTGGTGTGTCATGAGACAGTGGCAAATAACACTAAAGATTTGGTTGATGTAATTCGTTCCGCAGACAACAATTATGATCTTGTTATTACAGGAACAAGACGAGGGCCGAAATCGATATTGGAGAAAGAACTGTTGCCATGGACGGAATACAAGGAACTGGGTGTGATTGGTGATATGATTGCATCTTCAGAATTTTGTTGGGGGATGGTGTCTGTGTTGGCTATGCATAGTTTTGGGGATGCTGAACGTAGTGGCTTTTTTGCTCCTTTTTTGAGCTATACAGAAGTGACAAGTGATAGTTCTTCTAATTTCTCATCATCAAACTTAGAGAACACTTAGTACATCTCATAGATAGTGCCACACCAGATGTAAAAAGTCATGAGAAAACAAGTTTTAAATAGAAGTATATATAAAATTCTTGTTCCGTGTCTTGAAGTCGTATACTGATCTATGCTTGTTTTCTCTACATTGTTACAGTGCAACTTTTAAAATCAAATTTTCTTAGAGAAGTAAACCATATATTCCCTTTAACGAAATCCAAAGTTGATACGATCGCATTTATTCCAGATTCTCACTCTCAAACTAACACCGTTAGTTACTGTTAGAAATAGTCGAAAACGGTGAGTGGGATCGACAAATGAAGATATGAGTTTTGTAAAAGAGGTTGTAGAGAGTCTAACGGTGGTTTTGGAAGTGATTTTAGACTTTGGAATAGGTCAAAAAAGCCAAAAAGCTGCTTGCTTGGACAATGGTAACGTGAGTCACCTTCTGCTAACATGAGCTCATCTTCAGCCAAAGAAACACGGTACAGTAAAAAGTTAGGAATCTGTTAAATAAAGAAAACGACATTACTTTAAATGTGTAAATTTGAAATAAATACAACCAAAAGTATTGGGATTTCATTAATCCTTAAGTGGGAATATGTCGTTTGCTTTGTCTATATGTAAATTTGTTCAGGCTGGTTTTTTGGTTTGATTTAAGGCCTGCCTTTTTCGTGTTGCTGGACTGCTGTCTTAGGCTTCCGTGTGGTTTGCCCACAGGATGTTTGAACTTTTTTTGCTGTTTTTTTGCTTTTGCTGTGTTTGTTTGGTTCCTGAGAATGTCCAGGATGTTTAAACTGTCGTAGAGATTCCCTTGTCGGGGGTCTCATTCTGTCATTCTTTATACTATTTCCATCTACCCAAAAATCATGTGGTTTACTCTTTCCTAGAGTAATACTACACTTCCAAAGACTTTGTACATAAAAAGTGACATATCAAAATATGATTGCATGAATTAATATAAAAATCAACTTAATAAATGTATAGTAAATGATAATGAATGATTTTTATATTAATTTATCCAATCATATATATTTGATATGTCGCTTTGTATGAAAGATTTTTTGTGATAATATCTAAAATTTAATTATTATCTGGCAAATTTTTTTAAGTATATATAAGATTACAATTACCAGCCCATATTGGATAAATTGGGAGTTGGCATTGACCAAACACAAATTATGTCTTTCTTCAGAGCTTTATTGAAGGAAAATTGAACCGTTTATGCCACCATGTTACAACTCATTCTTTGACAATATTTCCGAAACGTTCTCAGGCAAAAAATGTAAAATCTAAACAGATAACAACAAGAAGTTTCAAAGAAACAGTTGAATACTTGAATTAACGAATAGAAATACCAAATTTTAACCTATATTTCTTTTGATATAATATATTTATGCTGTCACAGATTTTCTTCTCTTGTTTAAAATACCCTGATCATTAATATTTTGTCTTTCAATCTAAACCTCGATTTTTTGCAATTGAGTGATCTTCTCCAATTCCTTTTCTGAGGGTAATTGGAGGAGATCATTTCTGGGACACCTGAGTTGACAAAATTGAATGCAGCATTTGCCAAACAAGATGGTTGATGGAAACAGGGTTTGTGCATCATATAGTGAGAAAGGTTACTCCGGCGGAATTTTCACTGGAAATGACCCTTTGAATAATGTCTACTCGACTATGATGTTTCAAAGCATTTTGATGTTTTTCACCTCCCAAATGATCCACTTTGTTCTTAAGCCTTTGAAACAGCCAAAAATCCTCTCTAATGTCTTGGTATGTGCTTTATCATATTCTATTAATTGTATATTATCAGAGTTCTTTATTGAAATTTCTGTATTGGTGATGGTGTTTGGTTGATTTTCAGAGTGCATTTATCTTAGGACCCTCTTTCATGAGTCAAAACAAGGCATTCAAGGACAGATTTTTTCAACCAAAAGAGATGTTGGCGATTGTTTCAATATCGAGAATCGGGATTCTTTATTTCATCTTCATAAGTACAGTGAAAATGGACAAGGATATGTTGTTAAGAACGACAAAGAAGGCCTGGAATATTGGCTTGACAGGCTTCCTAATTCCTTTTACAGTCACCACTGTCACCACTTATTTGCTACGCGGTTACATTCTTGAAGCATCTGGGTTGACCTTCATTTTTACCTTTAGTTCCAATATGTCGCTAAGTTATTTCTCTGTCGTTGCTCATGCCTTGAATGAACTCAACCTCATAAATTCTGAGCTAGGCCAGCTAGCTTTGTCTTGTGCAATAATCAAAGATGCAATTGGATGGATTCTCTTGGCGTCTTCATCACTAATTATCCATCAAGGAGACAGTTTGAATGGGATAATCGCGAGCAAGCTTAGCATGTTGGGATTGGTATTATTTGCCTTCTTCGTTCTTAGGCCAGCAATTCAATGGATTATCAGAACAACGCCAGAAGGGAGACCAGTAAAACAAATTTACACTACTGCAATACTTCTTGGACCCTTAGTTATGGGAATGGCTAGTGAAGCGTTTGATAAGACTTTTCTGCCGGGGGCTCTATTGATGGGCTTAATTGTACCAGCTGGACCTCCTTTAGGTTCATCAATAGTAGAGAAATGTGAGTTGGTGAATACAAACTTTTTTATCCCTTTCTTGTTTGTTCGGATCGCTAGCTACACCAATATATACGCCATCACGGATTGGAAGAAATTTGTCTTACTTAATTTGGTCATCATCTCATCATATTTAGGCAAAACGGTTGCAACTGTTGTGGGCATGCTATTCTCCAGATCAAGTTTCCGAACTGCTGTCTTACTCAGCTTCATCTTAAACCTTAAAGGAGTAATCGACTACATAGCAGTTTTGCGTTGGAGAACAGTCGGGGTAATTAATCATCTTATTCTTATACCTATATTCAAACTCTTACATACAATCTGACCTGATAACATCATTAATTAATCTTTAATTTTATACGGTGCAGATCATAGATGATGAGTTTTTAACTACATTTGTGTTATCGCACGTAGTGATGACTGTGATTATAACGCCATTAATAAGTATCTTCTACAAGCCTCATATAAGACCGGAATCAACTCACTGGCGTGATTTCCACATGAAGAATCTTCAAACAACATCACTTGAATCTGAATTACGAATCCTTTGCTGCCTTCACTTTGAAGACAATGTTCACAGCGTCATCACTCTGCTTAAAGTAACCAACACAAGTGGGGAAAATCCGATATGCGCCTATGTAGTTCACCTCGTTGAGCTTGTGGGTCGATCGGTACCGCTTTTACTCCATTACAACACCAGGAAAAAGAGAATAATATCAAATTCCACAGATCGTATCATGCGTGCTGTCATGAAATACTCCAAAACCTCTTATATTCCTGTTAACGTTGTACCTTATACAATAATTGCGCCGTACAACACCATGCACGAAAACATTTGTAATCTAGCTAAACATAGCTACATCCCGCTCATTGTTCTTCCCTTCCGTAAATCTCGAGAAACAAACGCAAAATCGACCAGCTTGCGCAATTTTACCCTCAATGTGCAAGAATACGCACCCTGCACGGTCGGCATTTTATTCGACAGGGGCTTGCCGCGAAGTTTGAGCTCAACCCAGCTCAGATATAACGTTGCAGTGCTCTTCATGGGCGGACCTGACGACCGAGAGGCAATGTCATTGGCTGCACGCATGTCTCGCAACCCGGATGTGAGCATTACAGTGTTCAGAATTTTAATGGCGGAAGAAAATGAAATGGAGAGGAGTCTTGACGACAGTGTATTAAAGGAATTCATGGCAAGGAATATAGGAAATTCAGGTGTGGTGTGTTATGAGATAGTAGCTGAGAACACAATGCAATTAGTTGATGCAGTTCGTGAGGCGAACAATTATGACCTTGTGATTGTGGGGAAGAGACGAGGGCCGAAATCAAGATTGGAGAAGGAAATGAAGCCATGGATGGAGTACGAGGAGCTTGGAGTCATTGGTGATATGATTGCATCCGGGGATTTTCGCATGATGTCTGTTTTGGTGATACAAAGTTTCGTGGATTTTGAGGCGAGCAGCCTTCATTGTAATATAGATATGACTAGTGAATCCTCTTACTTCTCATCGACGTAGAAATGTTTTCATAGGTAGTTCATTAGATGTAAAACTTTGAAGAAATATTTGATCAAGAAATGTTTTCCAAGTCTTGAATCTTTTGTGTTTTTGTTTTGCGATATACAATCCTGATTTTGTTTACTCTTAAAGATTTTTTGAAATATGAGTAGAATTTAGACATTACACTTAATCAAGGGATATAATTAATTAATCAGCTTAATTTGCACAAATAAACTCTAATATATCGTCGGACTAAACATAATTTCCGATGGGGATTAATGTTATTCCTAATAGGAACCAAATCTCTTATCAAGACTTTTATTTTAATTCCTATTACAATTATATTCATATTCTTAATTATATTCTTAAAAGAGAAATAATCTTACCCTAGAAACATATTAGAAAAATTCATATCCTAATATAATAGTATTTTGGATTGAAATTTAGCTCCAAAATCCACCTTAAGTCGTCGGTTGTTTCAACCTTGCCCTTCACTTCACTTAAAAGCTATATTAGCAGTGATAAGTTTAAGGTATTATTTTAAGGTCTTTGAGTATCATTTAATCATATATAGGCCCATGAAATCTGCTTAAGACCAAATATTTGGGCTAAATGTTGGACCTTATTAGCCCATTTTGCCATACTGGACTGGTATACCCATTTTAAGTAAGAGCGGTGCAATTATTGAGGCCCATGAGATTAGTAGTACTAGTAACTAGGGGTGTTCAAAAGAACCGGTTGGAACCGGAACCGGCAAATACCCTGGGTTTAGTTTCGGTTCCCACCCAGAACCAGTCGTCAATAGGTAGGTTCCGGTTTCAAATTTTTGGAAACATTACTGTGCGGTTCTGGTTTCGGTTCCTATAGTTAGGAACCAGAATCAGAATCAGAAACCAGGAACCGAGACTAATATAAAATAAAATTAAAGATTAGGAGGGTTAATAAAAATTTTTGTAGAAAAAATAATGTGAATACATTTATATTTATATTTCATAACATTTAAAGTAAGTTGGTTTGACTTTTGAGAATCTACCTTTACAAAGTAATGGAGTTTGTAATTTTGAATTTATAATTTGTAATTTTATTTTTATTAACAAGTGCCAGGTGGGGGGGTATTTGTAAGTTTTTAAGGGTTTTTTTGCCATTTTAAAAACTTTTGGGGGGTCATGAATTTTATAGGGTACCCAGAACCGGAACCAAAACCGTTGTTACAGGTTCTGGTTCTGGGTACCTAAGAACCGGAACAGTCAGTTTCGATTCTGGTTCCAAATTTCAAGGAACCGTGGGTTTTGGTTCCTTCTAAAAGTGTAGGGTACCAGGAACCGAACACCCCTACTAGTAACTTATGTTCTGACTTTTTTTCCTATAGGCCCATGAGGTTTGTAAAATAACAAATACACCCTATATGTTCTGACGGCACGATAACACTATTCAAAAACTGAAATTCTATTGTTCCCTATAGGAAAAAAGAGTACATCTGTAAATGAAAGAAACGCGGCGGGTCTTTATCTAAATAGGATGATGGTGCTCACTGTTGCAACCATGGCACCATCTCCTCTAGACCCACTTTACCTATCAAAAGAACATAAAAAAAAAAAAAAAAAAAAAAAGAAGCAAGAACTATGTCCCCAAATGCAGGGAAAACAACACTCAAACAAAATAAGACTACCCTTCTTGTAATTGGGCTTATGAATTTCAATATAATTATGATGTATTTGTAATTAACTATGTTGATCGTCTTCAACATAGAGGCAAATCTGGTGGTGGTGCTTCCAGTGCCTCCAATTCTCCTACTCCATCCTCTACCAAAAAGGCCATGGCCAGACCCCATGTAATGTGAACATCCAAGTGACAGTGCATTATCCACACTCCTGGAAAAAGAAAATTTTGGTTTAAGCATCATATTTTGAAATGGTTTTGGAAGAAGAAAGATGTGAAGTTGATTGTAAATTTATGTACCTGGATTGTCTGCAACAAATCTAATGACTGCCCATCCTCCTACAGGCACACCAATTGTGTTCCTGAGAGGTGGATCCACAAGGTTGAATTTAGAAGTATCAGTCCTGGGATTGAAGTTTCCGAAACCCTCAGCGATGATGTAGAAATCATATCCGTGGATGTGAATTGGGTGGTTTTCTGGTGTGAAGATGCTTGTGTCTTGTAACACAATCTGCACTTTTGAGCCAAACTTCAACTTGTACAATTTAGTTCCGGGAACAGGTTGCCAGAGCGATCGGCTAACGTTTCCGGTGTAATCGAATTTCAACGGAGGGTTTGCAGGAAAATCGGTGGTGAAAACTCCTGGAATGCTTTGGTGATGTGCTTGCAGGAGAGAGAAGTTTGCTGGTAGCATAAAAGATACATTGTTCATACTGGCAGTGAAACGAGTACCATTGGGTCCTTGGCATTGATTGGAGTTGAAATTTGGAGGACAGTTGTTGAGTCCAAGACCAACTGTGAAGAAGAGGCTGTCATCAATCTCAGTTGGGACTTGAACTTTCTGGGGACTTCTGAACTTGGTGGTGAATGCTGTGACAGTATTTGTATCATTAAAAGCTGGTAAGGGTGGCATAACTGGTTTGACAGAGACACCCTTTTTGGGACAAGGGGCAGATTTGTATTCAAGAATAGCTGTGGTTGTGGTGTTGTCAAATGGGGCATTTGGGGCGCTGGCGTAGGCTCGCGCAGCGATATAGTATCGAGATGGAGGCTGGTCACCTTGGATTAGAACATCGGTGGTTTGGCCAGGTCCCAGGACAATAACTGAAGTGGTGAAGGGTTTGAGATAAGAGGCATCAGCTCCAACAACTGTGAACTTGTGGTTGGCAATTGTGAAGAAAAGTGGCTGGTTTAAGGCCGAATTGATAACTCTCACGAGGTTGGTCTCACCAGCGTCAATTGGAACAATCACAGTATCTGCACAACAATCAGGACAACCCATGTCTTTATCAATAAGCTAGGAATTCAAGCTGTCTAATCAATATCGAGATAATGCAATCTTTTTCAAGAAGTTAGGTGAAACACAACAAGATGAGTCAAATTTTATAGGGAACATGACATGGCGTAACCAACAAGCAATCAAATCCTGAAGAAATTAAGCATGCTAATTAATTGACCTTGGCTGGAACAGTTGTAGAGATCTCCAGGTTGGCCATTAATGGTGTAAGCATCGGATACATTTGGAGCTGCTCCAGTTAAAGTAGCCTGTCTCACAACATCCATAGGATTGGCATCCCACCATTCCCCTGTTCATTAACAAGGCACATAATTATCAGTAATTGTTAAGAAAGTAACTGAATTCTTGAAGCGAACTAACAGATGAATGTTAAATCATTACCAAGAAGAACTGCGGTTTCACGTTTTGGCTTGGGGAATGGATAGGAAGAGCCTTCTTTAGGATGAATAATCAGAGCTCCATAAACAGTGGCTCTAAGCCAAGAGCTATGTGCATGCCACCACAATGTGCCTTCTTGATTCTGGATAGTGAACCTGTAAGTGTAAGTCATTCCAGGTCTAATCGGACACTGAGTCACAAACTCTGGACCATCTGCCCACCCAGTTCTGAGTTGTCGAATGCCATGCCTAAAGAATTAAGGAAGGGTTACTGATTTATGTGTACGAAGTTTATCTGCATGAAAAGAAGCTAGCAAAAGGTGCAAAGTAATTTATACCAGTGAATGGTGGCATTATATCTGGCTTTGTTGGTAACTTTGACAACAAGAGTATCACCATTATTCACCTCCAAGGTTGGTCCAGGGTACATGCCATTGACAGTAATGGTACTGTGAGTGTTGCACAGCCTCTTCACTGGTGTTGCTTGAATCTGTTTCAATATCAAAATGTACAAGTTTAGTATCCAACAGGACAATCAAAACAGATATAAGAAAAGAAAAGTTTGAGAGAAAATAATGAAACATACAACAAAATCATGGTAGTGAACTTTGGCATTAGCAGAGGAAGCAAGGAGAAGCAAAAGGCCAAATGAGAAGACGAAGAAGAAGAAAGAGCAATGAGAGTTGTTGAAGAACTCCATTTGTGTAATTCCAAATGAGGTAGAGAAGGCCTTTGCTTAATAGAAAATTAAGTGAGGAAGTGAGAAAAGAGAAGGGTCGTTTATATAGGTAGACTAGAGGAGGAGAGAGTTGTTTTAGGTTGGCGGGATTAGGTTTTGGTTCAGCAAGATGGTCAGACTCCAGGGCAAAACTTAGTTCAATTCTGAAGGAGTTGTTGCACCCACTGGCTTTCAAAAGTGAATTATTTCTTCAATGCTTCATTCACAAGTCTTTCTTACTGCTTAAATTTCAACAAAACATCATAATTATTCTTATATTTTAGCTACAAATTAAGTTTCATTCAGCCTTCCATATGCATATTTAATTTTAATTAGTAGCATAATATGCATAGTTTAGATGTACTAGCTTACATGCATAACAGTCCAAGACCAAGAGAAAGCCAAAAAGTCACCTTTTCATGAAAAAAAAAAAAAAAAAAAAAAAAACAGCTGCCCTTAACCCTACTCTATAATAATCCAACATATTCCCAACAAAACATCTTAATTAACTCTAATACCATTAATTCCTAACATATATGCATTCACCCGGTAAGTGTTAAGTCATTTATAGGTTGTACGTTTGAGTTTACAGTATTACGTTACAATAACTTTGACAAGACTCATAAGTCATATCAGGTTATTCAAGTGAGGTTAAGGGTCGTAATGATTTACAGTATAACATTATGATATATCGAACAACACCATGTTTTAATAATGTTTATAATTGTTATTCATTAATTACTCAATATTTTTTTTTTTTTGGGAGATTAAAGGATCTCAATTTGGCATAGGAGAAAAGGGTTGCTAAAGGATATGATATCTTTTGGATTAAGGGAACTTTAATTTTATTAATAAACAAGTGTTAGATTGAGAAAAATAAACCTTTGGGTGCTGAAAGTCACCATTTTGAAGCAAAGGATGTCGTGTTCTTGATTAATGAAAAAAAAAAAAAAAAAAAAAAGGGAGCTCCCTTAATTAAACTTGACTTTTACTTAGAATGGTGGGGAAATAAAAGGGTTTCTTAAGTAGGATTAAAGGAAAAGTAATTCATATTAGTAAATTAATTAATTAATTATGGTGGGCCTTTGTCCTTTCTAGATAAACTAGTCAATGTACACCTACACATTGAGAGAAAATTTAATCCATGCATTAATTGTTAGGAAATTAATTCTGAGCCATCGATATTGTTATTAGGTATCATAATCATATATTGGTTGTTTTATTTATATGTGTTATTTATCTTTAAGTACATAAAATTAAACTCATCGCCTGTAGGTAGTACAGATAGTTGGGGAGAATTTGGTATAGTATGAATAGATACACAGTTTTAGGTTGATAACCGAGATGTTTAGGCCAGTTTACGTACACCTCAACTAATCTCTAGGGTTTATTGAACATCTTACAAACCCAAAGGACTAGATAAGTGGAACTGTTATTGTGGTAGGTGCCCCAAAGTTTGAACCTAAGAACTCAAAGAAGGGAATACGCATCCTTGACTGTTAGACCAATCCCTTATGATTATAATAGAGTCTCTTACGCTGAAATATGGATTAGACGTTAGATAAGTGAGAGTCAAACCTATAACTCAAGAGATAGATTGAAGAATTTGAACTTAAAAAAGGGCATTTGATTGACTCCTATATCATATAGAAAAGCAAAATAAACTCAAGAGAAAACGTATATGAGCTATGCATTAACAAAATTCTGCAAATTATTAAATAAAGAAAATGTTCAGAAATCGACCGGCAACTGGTGGGGAGAACGAGAAGGACATGTGGGCATGTAGTAGAAGATGAAGTACTTATAGTTTAGGTTAAATGTGGACCAAACGAAACCTAGATCGAATAAAGTCTCTTAAGGGAGAAGGAAAAAAGATTGATAGCAAAAGTCTTGTTTTTTTGGGTGGATATTCAATATAATATATTCTTCTATGCAATTTGATCGATTGCGAAGACAAAAGTCTTAACAAGAAGACACTCAGTGTTGGAGCTTTGATTTGGAAAGTAGCTACAGTTAATTTATTTGCATATTAGGTATAGCTCATGCCTCGTGCAAACTATTTAATAATAAACATATGTAATGTAGGAGACCTATAAGAGAAAATAATCCTATCATCAATGAATTACTTTATCTGTTTGGATCTCTTAGAATTGAATACGTAATACTAGAAATGATACTTTTTTCAACATAAAATGTACATCGAAAGTCATAAATCTTGTTTTTCAAAATATCATTTCCGGTGCGATACTTTATTCAGAAAACAATAATGCTAGACGTATAAAGAAATCTTATAAAGATTTCTATACAAAATGATATGAATGGAAGAGTGAATACAAAAAGTTATTCATAAATATTTATATATAAACTCATCATATTCACTTTTCTATTTATTTGCTGCCACATCATTTTATACAGAAATCTTCGTATGATTTATTTATACGTCTAGGATTATTCATTCAGAAAACTGTTGAGCCAATCTTGTCAAGGACAAAGTTACACAACGCAGAATGTAGCATCAAAAAAATTTATTAAAACCCTGACACAGAATGCATCACATATGTATTTCTACTAGTAGAAGTGTTTCATGATCAATTTAATTATTGGTGGTAGAGTTTCATGCGAAATAAAATATATAACAAAGTTAAATTATTAGGTAGAGAAAATTAGAAACCAAGAGAAAACAGAAGCTCAAAGCTACTTTTTTCAAGTGGGTTTATCCGAATTGATGTGGACAAACACTTGGTTAACTTAAGAAGAAATTAGAGAAAATCAATAAACAAAATATAGCCCAACTCACTTCAAGGTTGTGGTTATTATAGCATGGTTTTATAAATAAGTTTATGGCTAAAACGTGATCAATTTGCATGAAATTATTGGAGGAAAAATTTAAATTTCTTAAAGCAAAAGGAAAAATCATGATTAATTAAACTAAAGGGAAGGATTTGCTGCATAAAATCAAAGGCTTGATTGGCTGCAACTAAGTCAAAAAAAACAAAAACCCTAAGTGACAACCGTTAGGGATCTCTTGGAAAACAAGCATAGACATGAATAAATCAACATGAATATCAGAAGAAAACAAGAGAAAGCAAAAGATCATAGAGAGATAGTGTTAGGATTAGATAGGTTAACAAGAAAGAAAGAAAAATAAAAAAAAGTTGGTTGTTTGTTTTGACTTTGAAGAAATATTAAGAAAGAAACTCAGGGGGGTTCCTTGTCAAACTTGTATGGTGATTCTGTCTAGTAGCTTTCTTGATTCATCATTTCATAATCGGTAGTTATGAGTGGGTATGAATAAAGTGTTCGATTAGGGTAATAAAAATGGGATAGATTATGATATGATATTATTCTATTCTGTGAAATGTTAATGTCAAACTTTGGCCCTCCAATGGATTCTCTTGTCTTCCTTTCTGGTCTTTAGATCATTGCTTAAGTTTGAATGGAAAGTTTGTTGCATAAAATCATTGCCAAATAACAGAAATTATATTTGTAAAACCACCCTTTTGTTTTAATGAAATTTAACGTGGGAAATACAAAAAAAAAAAAAAAAAAAAAAAAAAAAATTGTTTAGGACAAGTGTTGCGAGAGTCATAAGTTTCTGTTTGAATGTGTTGTGACTACACAGATTTGTTTAACGTAAGATACGTGCAATAGGTGCATGATTGATGTTACAAAGACATGGCGGAATTGTCGTTGTTATAGGACAGTTTGGATAAAAGGTGTATTCGAATTATTGGATGGACATGGAGATTAATAGTTTTTGAGAAACAAATTACAGCTAACAAAATCAGAGCTTAAATTCAGAGCATGTCAGTAGACAGTTAAATGACCTCCCAACAAATGTTGATTGTGATGTAAATGGGAAGAATTGAGAGAAAATGACATAATAATCATGTCTTGTACTGGTCCAGCAAAAGAAAATTTGCACCAAACAGATCATGGAGACCCAACAAAACCTTCTTTTGGTCCCGTCAAAGAGTTCTTGCCCCTCTGGAGTTCAACATCCAACAACAATTTAGAGTCTATGCTGATATATACACATCGACTATAGATTAATTTACAAGCCACCAAACATGTTGATTTTTAGTATAGATACTGTAATATCTTGGATCCAATAAAATAAATATTGTTTGTTTTGAGTCTAAGTTTACACGATTGGCTTTTGGACTTCCTGCAGGTCTGCTTAACCCAAAACAGGTCTACACCGACTACCTTCTTCAGAAATAATTCCAACAATTGGCGCACGGATTTGCTTTTGGACTCAGTTTCAGAAGAAATATGAAGAACACTTACCTGAAGCCTAAAAGAAAATCCGTGCGGGCATGGGCCCAAAGCGGATGAGAAAAAACAATGCATACAGAACATGAATATATTGAACTACTAGTACAGTACTTCTGTATGCTGTAGACTGTTTGATATTGGTTCAGAGAAATTTGAGTGAAGCTAAAAGTTGTTGGTAAGATTATCAAGTTTACTTCGGTTTGAATTCAAGCTCCACCTCAGGATGAACTGAAGCAGCAGAAGCTTTACCCAGTAGTACTCAGTTATAGTTCACCTGTCATATCACATAAATAGTTGGTAATTCTTGGAAAATTTGAGTAGTCACTTGTGCACCCGACCAAAGATAGAGACCGAACAATAAAGAAGTGAAGCATCTTTTTTCTCTAGAACTTCAGTCAGTTTCAACTGATGAGTTGAAATAGCAAAATCATGAATACTGGGGAACTTTGTATTGATCATTTTCTTCTTTATAGGTGAATGAAAGTAACTTGTGGTCCTCGAAGAAGATTGAAATAAAGTAGTTTCAATGTGTTTAATGTGTTTGATTAAAAGTTCATAAGCTTGATGCTGAATGGTCAGAGCAATGGTGAAAGATAAACTAGCAAAGATTACTTGTAGCAAAAGCTGGAACTTAAACCTTTTTTCCAGCGAGTCAATCAAATATCAAAAATGTTCAGTTCTTCCTACTCAGCCTGGAAAAACTATTGGAATGGAATACGGGAACACCTCGAATAAATTGAAACAAACTGATATTTACAGACACAATAGACTCTAAAACACAAAATTAATATTCAAGAATGAAAGAATAGTAGTACTAGTCTCTACTCAACCTCCTAATTGTCTCTCTGCCAACTACATAGCTCATAACATTCGCGTTACTCACTTGTTGAAGGGACTGCAGCTCCTTCATCACCGGAACTGGTGGTAGCTGTCTCTGGTCTTATTTCTTCTAGTTGCTGCAGAACTTGTTGAACTTCCGGTCGTGCTGAGGGTGAAGGATCAACACAATGCAAAGCCAATTTCAGTGTGTTGAGCAACTCATCACCAATTATTGATGCATCCCTCATCAATTCTAAATCAAAAACTTCATTAGTCCACTCCTCCTTTACTATGGAGGCAACCCATTGAGGCAAGTCCACTCCATTCATTGCCTCGCCTGGAGACTTCCCTGTTAGGAGTTCCAACATGATAACTCCAAGGCTGTATACATCAGTTTTTGTGTTGGCTTTCTTGAGCTTTGAAAGCTCAGGTGCTCTGTAGCCTAATGCGCCTGCAGTTGCAATCACATTTACATTAGCTGCAGCAGTCATTAACCTGGACAGGCCAAAATCTGCAATTTTAGCATTTGTACTCTCATCAAGGAGGACATTGGTTGATGTCAGGTTCCCATGCATAATGTTCTCATGATTGTGAAGGTAGAGTAGGCCTCGCGCCGTGCCTCGAATGATTTTCATCCTTGAGGGCCAATCAATTGATGTGTCAGGCCCTCGAACTGCAACAGAAGAAACAGATTATTAGCTTCTAAATTGAAGTATCTAGTAAATGAACAACTAGGAATTTAACTAAAGTCTACATTTTACTTACCATGGAGAAAAGTTGCAAGACTCCCTCTAGGCATATAATCAAAAACAAGAAGTTTCTCACCCTTTGGGCCCATGTAATAAGCCCTTAGAGCCAAAAGATTTGGATGCCTTATTTTGCCAAGCAAATTAACTTCAGCTTCAAATTCTCTCTGACCTTTTGTTATCTTTTCTCGCAATCTCTTCACTGCAACTTGACTACCATCCTCCAGAGTTGCCTTATAGACAGTGCCATAAGTACTCTTTCCCATGATTTCTGCAGTCGCACACAAAAGGTCATCGGCTGTAAAAACCAATGGTCCATCAAAATGGACCAATTTGCCCCCGGTCTCTCCACCAGCTTCGACTTCACCAGCTTCAGGTGAAGCCCCCTTTTCGCCCCTTGCTGCAGCAGCCCTTGATGTTGTGGCTTGACCATCCTTTTCTTTTGATGCAGTCCTTCTCCTTATCAAACAGCAGAGCAAAATGCACACAAGGATAAGCAAAACTATAAGAAGAGCTCCTGCTGCAATGAGGATTATATCTTTTGTACTTAATTTTCTTCCATGAGACTTTGGTTTCTCAGCGGGTGCACCTGGAACATTTGAAGAAGGTGCTGGAGAAGGACATGGAGCTGACCCACTAAACCCACATAACTGAATATTCCCCACAAAAGAACTTGAATTGAACTTTTGTGAGAGAGAAGTAGGGACAGGACCTGAAAGGTTATTGTAAGAGACATTGAAGGAACTAAGACTTCTTAAATTGGCAAGAGAATCCGGAATTTCTCCACCAAGCTTATTTTGTGACAAATCAAGTTGTGTAAGTGTGGAAATGTTTCCAATACTTGAAGGGATGTTACCACTAATTTGGTTTCTTTTCAAGTTAAGAACAGAAAGGTTATGTAACCCACCAAAAGATTCAGGGATTTGGTTATTAAGGTTATTATTCTCCATATTTAATGAAACAAGTGAGGAGAGATTGGAGAAACTGTCAGGCAAGCTTCCATTAATGGCATTATTTGAAAAATCTAGAGTCCTAAGCCTGGAAAGCTTGCCTATTTCATCTGGAACAGCTCCAATGATTTGGTTATGACTAAGTGAAAGCTCTTGAAGCTCACTTAGCTTTCCAAAAGAGACAGGAATGGTTCCTGAGAGGGAGTTGTGATCAATGGTTAAGTACCGAAGTTGAAAGAAGCTATTCTTTTGAGGTTCACCCCAAGAATCAGGAATGGAACCTGAAAGGTTGTTGTGTTGTAGAGAAAGAAAAACAAGTGAAGAAGAGCGAGTGAAACTAAGAGGTATTGAACCCGACAATGAATTGAAGCTAAGATTGAGTCTATAAAGCTTGGTAGAGTTTGCCAGACTAGCAGGGATAGTCCCAATAAGTGAGTTATTAGTAAGGTCAAGAGTTTGCAGAAGGGGACATGAGCCTAAAGAAGGAGGAATTGAACCTGAGAGACGATTATTGAAGAGTTGAACACCTCTAAGATTAGGGAGAATCCCCAATGCTTGAGGAATTGAACCACCAATGCGGTTATCATGAAGACTTAGCTTTCGCAGCGCTTGAAGTTGACCAATTTTTTCAGTTATTTGGCCTCCTAATCCCTTCCAAGGAAGCTGGATTACAATAACTTGTCCTTGAGCACATTTGATACCAATCCAACCGCCAGAACAAGCTCCATAGCCACTATCGTTCCAGCTCCTCAAGAACCCTTTAGGATCAATCAGCTCATGTTTAAAAGCTTGTAGAGCTTGAAAATCAGCTTCAGTGACAATAATCCCATCCCAAGACTGGCTCGAAACAGGTTGAATAAAACAACAAACGAACAAGAAAAGATAAACATTATAAACCACTAACTCCTTCCACTTCTCCTTCTTCTTATTAAGCCAACGCTCAAGAATCTCAAAAGGGTATTTGTTAAAACAAGTAACACTCTCACTTTCACTCTCCATTCCCCAACCTAAGAAAGAACAAAACAATTCTAAGAAGAAGAAGAAGAAGAAGAAGAGAAATGAAATAGTTAAACAAGAGGGTGTAAGAGGGGTTTTGTAGAGTGAGTAAGAGAGAGAAAGCACATGAAAACCCTGTGAGAGAGAGGGAGAGAGAGAGAAAGAGAAGGGACATACACTGTATCAGGCAGGTGAGGGCAATAAGAGAGCAGAGGCTCCATCCCTCTTCTCTTGTTGTTTTTACAAAACCAGAAGGCAACAAGTGCAACGGCTAGTTTTCATCTACTCTTCTCTCAATACAATTAAAAACCCTTGACCAGTTCATGTTTATTGCCACCCAACCGCTCCTCCAACGGCTATCTTTTTCGGGGATCTCATAAACAAATATTATAATTTACTAAGATTAATTAAACCATAAATTACAGAACTTGACTGGTTTAGAAGATAGTCATAATCAACATAATACCTTTAGCTTGGAGTTTGTTTACGACTGCTTTTGAGACGGCCATTAGTACTTTTTTGAGAGGCACTTTTAATATTATTATAATGTTTGTTTTTATGAAGAAGACCATCGCCACCAGGCTAATCAAGGTGGGGTTTGAATTTAAGAGGAGGGTTTAAAATGAGGTGACTGCCGTTTTGTCTTGTACCAATGTGAGATTCTCCTGAGAAAGTGGGTCCTTTTTGTTGAACACCGTTGGAAACTTGCACACGAGTGGTTACCTTTACTATTTAATGACAGGGATCCGGAGCCCAGTTTGTAATTTGTGAAAGGCTCCATTTTTTCCAACTCTGAAACACAAAGTCATCATCTTCATGTTATTTGATGATGCCCGCTGACATTTGACTGGTCCAAATCGGAGGTCCGTCACCTTCCGCTTTAAAGTTTAAACTACAATAATATTGGACTAAAAAGTAAAAATAAATCAAACAAATATTTTTATACAAATTGATATTATAAAAAATAAATAAATATAAAAAATCAAATTTATCGTATTTATTTTTTTATTCATTTTCTATCTCATCAATTTGTATAGAAATAATTGAAAATTTATTTGTATATTTAGTATTACTCCTTAAAATTATTGCTCCGTGGCTGTTTGAGTGATTAAACAACATAATTTGCAATTTTGCATTGAAAATCAATACTTTAAGACAAACAAAATTCAAAAATAAATAAACTTAAAACTATGACTCCATCATTCACTTAGACCATCTCTAACCACAAATATTAAATTGGTACAACTTTCACACCATTTTACTACTGCATCTCCAACTCATTATACCAAAAAAAAAATATATATATATTCTCTTTTTTTTACTTTCTATTAATTCTCAACAATTAATTTATTTCACTAATTATTTTTCTATATATTAATTAAATGTTAGAAATAATATATTTTATTAATTAATTACTATTAATAACTTTAAAAATTATACTAATTTAATAAAATTAATTTATCATATCAATTTTAGAAGATCTAGAACTAATGTACTAGAAAACTAAATTGTTATTCTAGTTTGCGTAATATTTTTTTTTAACTTTAGTGTTTTCTAAATTAATACTAATTTATTTTGATTTATTAAAGTTTAATATTTATATTATAATGAAGTTTTATTTTTTATTTTTTATTATTTATTGAATTATATAATTATTATAAATTTTAACATAAATAATAATTAAATTATTATAAATACAAGTTAAAACAATTATATAAAAAATAAAATAATAAAAAATGTTTTGAATAGATGAATAATATCACATCAATCCATCAAATTTGATATAATACTATTTATTAGCTACATCACTTTGACGTGACTACCAAATTTAATGATATGATACTATTTATTTACATCAATTTAACCCATATCAATTTGACATGGCATTTGATGTTTGGTTGGAACAAAATTTGGACACCAATTTGTTGTCCTATTAGAGATGCCCTTACGAACCAAGTAATCAATTTCGAGTAATACTACACATACATCATTTTCATACAACATTTTTCATATAACATTATGTGGTAAGATATGATTGACTAATTTAAAGTTAAAATTAAACTTTCATCCAATCATATCTTGCCACATAATGTTGTATAGGAATGATGTATGTGTAGTATTATTCATCAATTTCAAACAAATCAAAGAGTGCAGGGTAAAATAATTCATAATGATAGTAACTCTCAAAATCCTGTATAACGGATGTTCAATGTTACCCAAGGTTCAAACCATTGGATTTATATACAAAATCTGCTTTTTTTCTGGGGTTAAGCGTAACCGTACAAGGAGAGAAGAGACTAATCGAAAAGGCCAAATGTTTGATTAGAACACAGAGCTCTATACCTCGTTTCCGGCGCAAGAAAATTTACAAGGAAATAAACCAACAGTAACAAACTGCTTGTCAAACAGACGGTGAAAAGTTCAGCATTTACAGGGTTATAATATTTTACCAAGTTTTTTCAAATGGAGTACAAAGATATAGTAGAAACTAGAAACCCTACAATTAAATAGTAATGTTACCTCCCACCACCCTTTACTCTATTTTTATTACATCATGACTCATATACCACATTCACACAAAATTTTAATTATTTTAAATTTTTAATATTATAATAAAATTATTATTAATAAAATGATCATAGTGTAATAAAAATGATGTAAAAAGTGGTATAAAGGTAGCATTACCCAAAACTAAAAAGGAATTTGCTGTCCCTCACTGGCCCAGTAAAGGCTATTGAAGTTGCACCTGCAAAGGTAAACGTGCTGATCAGCTGCCTCTTACTACTGACTACCGGACCAACAATGAAAGAATGTCCAACTTCAAAACTTACATAGACTTGTGCTTAAGAGCTAAGGCGAACCATAATCAAGTATGAAGAAGGTACAGAATTACATACATGGCAAGCAAACGAAGCTAGCAGTTCTTGCAAAGCTAGAAAGAGGATTAAACCACCAGAAACACTCCCAACATTCAATTTAAGACAAGACAAACCCACAAGCAAATTTTAAGAACTTTCCAAACCTTGTCGGTTGCACCTTCCCGCAGCATCAATTCTAAAAGAATCTGGCTTAACCATCAAATACCAAACAATTAATATGAACAATATTATAAATCAGTATAATTTTTTACATGTAGCCCATCAATTAGAGATCTACAGATGATAGCTCCTTTAGACAAACCATTGAACATCTCCAGAATTCAAGATCTATAATCTAGGACGTACCATTGAACAACTCAAGAATTCCAGACATATAATCTAAGACAAACAATTGAACATCTCCGGCTCAATCAGATCATCAAAAGAAAAACCAAGATCATAATGGCCTCCCTGAACTAAGAACAATGTAATGCTCATGGGCAAACTACATTAACTCAACAATCTACTTGTCCATATGAAGCATCTCTACAGATTAAGTCAGGTCTCACAATCAAGAACCTAAACAGCCACCTATACATTCAAACCCAGTCCTATGAGCTTCTCTTTATCAGCTTATTGGCACGTATATGCTCCCCTTCTCCTACTTAAAATTTATAAATATCGAACCCTCATTTGTAATATAATATAGTCCAAAGACAAGAAAGAAAAAACAGAAAAAGGTAAAAACCTATCTCAATAGATAAAAATAACACAATTGGAGCAAATAAAGCATTACTCCTAAATGTGGATTCAATTCCCACTTCAGTTGCTTATAAATCAGTCCAAATCGTGTATAAAAACATCATTATCGCAGTACTAACGAACTCAAACAAACAACCTGTGTACAAATGACAATACAACACAATCATTTTCATCCCACAGTCCCGCTCAATGTCATTCAACATGCCAGCTGCATTGTTAATCTATCCTATACATACGTGTTAAATCCAACCAAGTAGAACCCACCACAGCATGCAAATCGAAACCCTATTACACCTGAAATCTCAGTCCGATCATAAAAACAAAGACAAACACAGCTTCACTACTCACACTACTCCACTACCTTAAAACTAAAATTATTCCATGAGAGTATAAGTAAATGCGAAACCATAAATTACAGTTAACAAAAGAGAACTACATAAGATCCAAAGTAGGCCCCATAAATTGAATGACTCAGATTGATTTCATTTGAACCATTTCCCTTAAAATTAATATCTTGCATTTCAATAGCAAAACTGAAACCATACAAATGAAAAACAAAAACATCCAAACGTTACAAAAATCCTACCCCGATTCCTGCCTAAAAAAATCATGGATTAACCATACACGTTGAAGTCGTGATACGCCGGAACGACAGTTTCAGACACGTCCGGCGACGGCAGGGGCGGCAGCTGAGGCGGCGGCGCCGCCGAGGAAGGATAGGAATCCAGAGTTAACCGGCTCTTGGTCGTCCAAGAACAGATCCTCAGGGACCCTAAAAGCTCCATGTGCACACACAATCGCAGCTCCGATCATCAACGCCGAGATCAACAAAGATCCAACCGTCGTCAAGAACACGACGACAATCGTCAACAAAACCAACACTCCAAGCGTTTCGCGTTCAGAGAACGTACGACCGAAGATGACCAGAGGCTGATCCGACGGTCTGAAAAGGTAGAGGAACATCCATGCGCCGAAGAGGCAAAGAAGGACGAGGAGAGAGAAAGGATGTGATAAGAGAGAGAAAGCGAGTACGAGAACGAGTAGGGTAACGTAGTTGACTTTGAAGTAGGAGAGGTTTTTCCGTATCCGAGAGTAGGCTTCGGAGAGGGAATCGGGCCGGGCCATGGCGCTTCGGTCTACAAGTTCGTACCATGGCCGACGTTGAGAGAAGCCGTGACGGATGAAGGAGGACAAGCGTGAAATGAACGCGCGGAAGGCTGGGGTGGCGATCGGTGGTTGGGACTGAGCGTTGGGTTGAGAGTTAGAGACTGGGATTGTCGGTTGGGCGGCCATTTCTGGCGCGTAAAAGTTGGGGTTGGTGGGGCGTGAGGTTGTACAGTGGAGCGAGAGATTTGGGATCGAGAGAGAAAATAGTTACCGTGTCAGCCGTGCCAAAATTTTATATATAGTGAGAGGTGTAATTGTGTGTATTGCAACTCATGGTATTATTATGAATCTAGATCTCCTTTGGAATTTAGATCACGGTACTAGTGATCACCGTCAAATTGTGTGGTCACGATGTTTTCTACTCATAATAAATATAGTCAAATTTCTTAACATCTTTAAGCAGATTATTTTCCAAAAGAANAAAAAAAAAAAAAAAAAAAAAAAAGAACTTTTACCTTCATGGTTACGAGGCTCATAAGAAAGAGAAACTCTGGAACAAGAACATAGATAAAAGAAGGAGAAGAAGAGAATAAAGTGGTGGTTCAAAATGGCCATGGCGGTTAAAAAAGAAAAGCTAGCTAATAAGCTATGGAATGGAAACTTTTTTAACTGAAACTGATGATGATGAAGATGATCATGAAGGAAGGCGAAGGTTTTTTTTTTTTTTTTTTTTTTTTTCAAGGCCAAACAGAACTTAATTATTTGCTTAACTGGATTAAGTTCGATTTTTTAATCAGATAATTCCGGATGCTTTACGGCCTTCACTCTTTGATCAAGCTTTATGGGAATGTTTTCCCCCATAATCCACTCAGCATTTACTTGTATGAATTCAATCACAACTCAATTATTGTCTTTCCTAGACATTTTAAGAGATTCATGATTATGCAAAATGACGGTATGCGGACTCTTATATCACAACTCAATCTTACAAATTTTTTTCACAACCCTGATACGACAGCTCACAATTTACTAGACTGGACCCATATCGAACAAGCATGACCTATTTATAGACTAACAAATTACGAGCTGTCACGTTAAGATTGTAAGAGAAAGTTTGTATGTGTAGTATTACTCATGTTATGTGCACAAGTGCAAGAAACAATGAATCATCAATCTTTCAAGCTCTTCAGATAAGCACCCAGTTGGCCAGTTCAACCATTAGACGACTACTCGGATATGCAAACTCCTCATATTCAAGCATATTTCATCTAAGGGATGGAATGTTTAACTTTAATCTTTGCACCATACCAACTTGAACGATGATTAATGTTTCAGATTATTGTCAAAGTGCAAGTTTGTAATAATATTTACAATAGTTATCTTGTCTAAACAAAAAAGTTAAAAGTTAGGAAGAAATGTTGACCCTCAAAGAAAAACGGTCAACTAAAATTGGATTATATTGATATACAGTGTTGAATGGATAAACGTTATTGATTTCATTTTAATCTTTAAATTCGATGTTCAATACTTAAAAACAACTTTTTAGTCTTAATACGATAACTTGTTTTCCAAATCGTTAGCTTTTTCTATGGCATCTACATTAACAACTTTCTTTTGAAAGTTGAAGCTTATAAAAATGAGACTTAATTATCTCTTGTCTTCCTTAGGGTTTAAGAAAGTATTAACAAAACCTCATAAGTATTAAAAACCATCAACTATATCCCCTCACTTCTCATGAGCAGTGTCGTAAGACCCGGACCAGGCCTTGACCTAGTCAAGAGGCCCATTCCCAAGTCCGTCGGTCTGACCGATTGGACTGATCGATCAAACCGGTAATGTTAACGTGACATATTGTTATTTGAATTTGGATTTAAATTTGGACTTTCGATTTATTTTATTTATGTTACATACTGTTATTTGGACTTTGGATTTGGATGAAATTATTTTGGAAATTTATTAGAATTTTTAATTTTATTATCCCATGCTAACGTTATGTTGATACCACTGGTTCGATTCTTTGATCTGGCAGTTGAATCAGCAATTCGACATTGTTCTGCCGGTTCAACCCCCAGTCAATCTGATCCAATTACTATAATCGGCCTTTACGATTTACTCGGACTGGATAAGGGTCTGATTCTTGAGCGAACTGGTCCAACCGACCGATCCGATCCAGGTTTTAAAACAGTGGTCATAAGTATACCATGGTTTTGCTACGTCTCTTTAAACCTTTAGGGAGGTGAGAGACAATAACATTAAAATGAAGTTCCTTCGCCAATCATATCTTTATATCTAATCTTCTACTTCCTTGTTTTGCACTCAAGAAAGTTTCCATTTATGATTACAATGGAAATTCCTTCTTTTAAGATTTATCGTTTGGGATGTCTCCATTACAAACTAGTTCACTGCATACAGGAATCAAGGTATCTTAATATAATTTTTTTCTTGTATAGTTATCCATCTTTCAGGTTTCTTCCTCAACACAAAAGTATGTTTTTAGTTAAAGCACCTAACTAATATATGCTTCACTTTTTGACTTTCTTCCCCATAAGAATCTTACCTTTACTTCCAACTCATTGATGGTTGAGTCTTTAAATATGAAGATCATTTTGATGAAGTCC
Source organism: Pistacia vera (assembly GCF_008641045.1). NCBI lineage: Eukaryota > Viridiplantae > Streptophyta > Magnoliopsida > Sapindales > Anacardiaceae > Pistacia > Pistacia vera. Next base: position 83,471 of record NW_022196499.1, read on the forward strand.
TTACAGAGAGAAGGAAGCAAGGAAATCAAGAAGCTCTCATGGCTATGGCTACTTCATCTTGTTGCTATCCTGATATATTTGAATGGGTTCAAAATCTTCCACCAATCTCTCAATGGAAAGCCAATTCCATGTCAATATGCATATGTTCCACAGCTTCACTTCAGCCATCTCTCAATCTTTCTGTAGCCAAAAACCTTCAATCCCCAGCTGTTTCCTTCTCTATAACTGCAGACTATAATGTCTCCATATCTCTTTGGACTTCGAAACCATTCAAAATCAGCTCGAAATCTTCTAGTTTATTAGACGAAAATACAATTGCCAATCTTTTGATCAACTTCATAGAAGAAGTTCTTAAATATGCCCCAAACAAGTTATGTAACTCCTTGCTCAAGCTTCCAAAACTAGACTCCATCTCCAACTTTAAAGACATTTTCAATTTCGCCTTCATCACTCTTTCGCTTCTCGTATGCATCTATGAAGCTCCTGCCGATCTCCGCTCAGGATGTTTAATTTCTCTCAAGAATCAACTGACGGGTTGCCAATCAAGAGCAGCATCCAGGCAGCTCATGAAGCACTTGGGATCTAACTTGGAAGAGCAGTGGATGAGGTCTATAAACCTTGCGATTACTAATTGGATTATGGAGCTTCAAGCTGCCAACCGCACTCTTAAAACACCATCCCCACTTTTTTCTTATGGATTATCCCAATTTGGGTTGTGGAAAGTTCATCTCTATTGTCCTGTCATCGCCATGGACATCGAAAGCTCCAGCAGCCCTTTAACCGATGAGCGACTTCTCTTCTCCCTGAACTACCACCAACTTGAAGGTGTCATTCAGTTTAACTACAAAGTCACCATTCAAGACAGATGGGTGAACTTGATGATCAACACAGACAACATAAGGTAAATGCTCATTTCAATTACAGAGTTCTTCTCTTCTCATCTTCTGCAGACGTTTTTTTAAACTCTGTTTCACTCTTGATGTTAATAGGTGTGATATTATTCAACTGGTTAATAACAATCTGATGAACGAAAGAGGAATTGGAGTTGATGAAAAGCATTTCCCTTCAAGGATATCATTACAGATAACTCCAACTCTTCAAACCAGCATAATCAGTGTTTCAGTCAGCAAATCTTCAGATAATCCCGCAAGGGAGATTGAGTTAGAGAAAACCATTGAAGGTTCATTTGATCCACCCAACTCTTTCTTGGGGCTCAAGGTATCTGCAGGAGAGACCACGACAATGAGTTTGAAGCCATGGAAATTTGAACAATCTGTGCATGGCTATAGTGCAATTCTCAACTGGTTTCTTCATGACAGCATTGATGGAAAAGAGGTAATCTCCTCCAAGCCATCGAAATTCGCTTTACTCAACCCCAAGGCCTGGTTCAAAGACAGGTACACCAGCGCTTACCGGCCGTTCACCAGGCAAGGCGGCGTAGTCTTTGCCGGAGATGAATATGGAGAAAGAGTGTCATGGAAGATTGACAAAAATGCTATAGGAAGAACAATGGAGTGGGAGATTAGAGGGTGGATTTGGTTAACTTATTTGCCTAACAAGCATAGAACATTTTATAACGAGACTAGGAGGCTGGAATTCAGGGAAATTCTGCCCCTTAAAATTGCTTAGCTTATCAAATCTAGCCATACTGTATATTTTCAGAAACTATGTTGTGTGGAAGCGAAGCAGCATATTACTAGTTTGACACGCGTCGATACTGTATATAAGAATCATATCCGATTAATAATATTGCTTATTATTCATTGAATATAACAATTGCGATCATGGTTATACTAACAATTACGATACTCTATATTAGGAATATCAATGGGCACGTTTGGCTTATTATTTTTATTCATATTCTCAATTCTATTTTTTAAATGTTGTTTGATACGTTATTTCCAAAATATTAGTCTATTTTTTTTAATTATGTTGAGACCCTATAAGTTTATTAATTTTATTAAATACTCCCCCAGAAAAAGTTTAAAAACTAACAAAAACACCCCCACCCACCAATACCTGCCAAATTCCTGCAACCACCGCCGGTGGTAGCCGAAATCTATCACAATAGTCACACAGCCACTAGAAATAGCCGGTAATGGCCAGATCTGTCATCAACGATGGCCATATCTTTGGCCAAAGATGACCGACGTTTCAGCCTTTTCTGGCCGTCGCAGCCACAACATTTCATAGATCTGGCCTTTTTCGACCAGATCTGTGGTGGATCTAGCCGGAAAAGGCCATAACGACTCGTTACGGCACAGATCCGACTGGTCTATGTCGTAACGAAATTTTTCGGCCAGATTCTGGTGGTGGTGGCCGGAATCTGCACTGCAGGTGATGGGGGTGTTTTTGTCATTTTATATATTAGGGTCTTTAATTAAATTAGTAAACCTAAGGGCTTTTTCATAAATTTTTAAAGTTTACCTCGTAATACTCCTCTATCCAATAACCCAATACTATCCCCAAAATCATATCCAAAATAATAAACCAAATGCACCCAATAATGCCGAGGTTATAACCTTCCCTCATAACCCTTGACGTGGCAGTTCGTTATTGATTAAAATGGATATGTAAGACCCATACAAACAGGTAGAACCCATTTTACAAACTGACTAATGATAAGCTGCTATATCAGGGGTTGTGAGATTGAGTTGTGTGTGTTTATATATACGCATACCTCAATTAATTCTCAGGGTTCATTAAACACTCTCCAAACTCAATGTTCTAAGATAAACCACAAATGTAATAAGTGACCTCAGGGCGATTTGAACCTAAGAAATCAATTATGGAGCAAACCAATCCCTTGGGGTTAACAAGTGTTATATTAATGGCCCATGGAAGTGTAATTCTGATTTTGACCCTTGATTTGATTGATTGAAGTTCAATTATTGTCCAAATTACTTTGAAGGGCAACCATTTGTATAACAGTAATACTACATTCACAAATATTTTTTCATTAATTTTCTCTTATAAATGTAACGTATCAGTTTGTATTGATCAGTTCGTAATGAGTTTCACCTGTCCAAATATGAGCGGACCAATTATTTGTGAGAAGTGTTTGTGACTCTATATTTGTTCGTCGTATAATAACTTCCGAAGAGAATTTGACATGTCGTTTATTAGTTAATTGTTTGACTGACAAGTTGGTCAATATCTTTGTAGAAACCGATATGTCATTTTTGTAAGTCAATTATGATGAGCAACAAAATACAGTTACATATTAAATGAAGTAAAATTATTGGGTAAAAGCTAGTGTTAGTGTTACTAAGAACAAGAATTGAATAATTTTTATATTGTTTATATTTAAATAAAAAAGAATCTTTATCTTGATTTGATAGTATTTATTATTTAATAAGATTAAAATATTTTTAAATTTAAGAAAAAAAATTCAATTACGTTGACACTTCCATCTATCAATTAACAAAAATCCACAAGTAATAATTTTTTTTCCTAAAAAATGGTGGTAATTACTATTCAAGACAGCACCATGCCGGCTTCACCAACGACACGTGTGTCTGGGATTGAGAGCTCTTTACTTTTGGTCCGTAATCTAGTGGCGAGTGTATGCATCGTTCTAGTTCGGATTCTAACTTAAAGGCATTCAATTATAATTTAATACACGATAGTTTTGCACCAATGACTTTTTAACTAAGTACGATGACTAATTGTGTGAATCAAAGATTTTTTTTATATTAGGTTGAATTACTATTAAATCTTTTATATTAGGTTGAATTACTATTACGTTATTGCCCTTAGTAAGGTAAAAGTAACCTATCTCACTAGGGTAAAAATTATTTTAATACACATAGTTGGAATCCAAATATGTGATAAACTCATTTTGTCTAATAATTCTAAATCAGAAAACATAATCATAACTATGATATCGTAATTACCGCAATTAAACAAGAGAGGGGAAGCGGCCAAGTTGTTGAAGCAGGGATAGATAGATAAATCCACCCGGCCCACGTGAGAAACAAGTGGTTAAAAAAATTGAAACCCAAGCGGTGGAGAAACTAAGGCAGAGTGGACGGAGATTTCGAGGGAAACCAAATAACAAAGGAACACACTTCACTAATTATCTCCTCGTTCTTCATTAGCTAAGCCTCAGCTCAACCAATCCAACCTACCATTTTTAAAACTCCACTTTGTCTCTCTCTCTCTCTTGTTCAGCTCTCATTTTCATAAATCTGTTAACTCTTGCCTCTCGCTCTCTCATAATTTCATTTTCTTTCAATGGAGTCCTCCGCCGCTCTCCGATCCTTCAACTGTAAGCTCCTCTGCTTTTCAGATCCATCTCACGTGTTTCCATTTCATTTCTTGAGCTTATTGTTATTGTTATCATGCATCTGTATATTAAGGTTAGTTGAAGTTCTGATCATGAGAGTTCTTTTCCGTTTTCGTTTATGTGAAGTGGAGACGAGGTGGATTTTGCAAAAAAAAAAAAAGTAGTTAAAATGACATTGCAGCTGATTGACACTATTTTCCTTGAATTTTAGTTTGTAGGAAAATGTTTCCTTATTTTGATTGTTTAATTTTTCTTATGCGGTTGAATTTCTTTCATATCAGCAGTGAGAGGTTATATTTGTCGGAACATGTTAGTAGGACTCTTTAGAAGAAAAAAAAAATCGTATGAAGCACAATTATATTTGTTTTACTTTTGGTGATTTTTGTTTTTAGGAAATGTTTTCGATATGTAGTTTCTCTGGATTCTTTTCTCTTTGTTTATTGTTTTGTTTTCGAATCTTTATAATATCAGCCGCAGGAGGGTAGTTATATATTTTGTGAGAATGGACAGAAATATCACATATGTGTATTATTCTTACAACCTGAGCTGAATTCAAGGTGTAATATGCAATCTGATGCTTAGATCTTATTGTTGGATTCTAGATTCTATAGGCACTGTTTCACAAGTGGGATCGCTGCTTGAGAGGCCTGGAATGGTGTCTATTCAAAGTAGTTGCTGGCACGTCTCGAGTAAACCGTACAAACTCGTTGCTTCTCCTATGAAGCGGTACAGAACAGTTGTATTGGGTGCAAAGACATCTGAAGCTACTGTGGCAGCCAAGTCTGACAGTGAGTTTCATAGTTTTGTTTTGCTCCATTGTCATGGTGTTAAAAGGCTTATCCCTCCATTGGTAGTTTCAGGACCAGTATTGTTAGAAATAAACTGTGATTCCATAAAGTGGTGAATTTTTATTGTCACGTGAAATCTTATTGGAATTTTCTCTGAGCATGTTTAATTTGGTGCATATGTGCGGGCAGTAGGTGATTAGGTTTGTACATGATACAACACAGGATGCTGTTTTAATTTCTTTGTCACTAATTTTTAAATTGTTCACTTTTAAATTAGAAGAAAAAGCCAGTGTACGATGCATCTAAATTTGATTGAAGGCTGCTCAGTTAAACAATCTTATATTGAAACTTAATAAGTTCTTTTTCATCCATTTGGCAATCCAGTTATGAATGAAGGATCTACTTTGTGTGAAGTAGTGAACTCATGTTTGATTGCAATGGAAATGATTGTTATGTTGAGAAACTATGCTTGCATTTGGGTTCTTATTCTTGTTTAGCCCTATGTTCCTCAATTATAGTCACTTGTGAGAATTCCTTTACATGTGTGTTTATGAATGGAATGTGTGAACTTATTATTAGCGCTTAATTTGGCTTTCTAATGATTATGATGAGGCAGTTTCATCTGAGAGTGCTACTCAAAGCTGTTTGGAGAAGAATACCCTGCGGAATGCAACCTTCCCAAGTGCATTTGAGGTGAGTATTTTTCCTCAAGAGCTTTTTTTGCCCTATATTCACATACAATTCTCAGTCCTTATTGTTGCTTATTAGCTGTATATCTCTGCTTCTCCTTTCCATTTGCTTTTACGGTTATTTCATATAAATTGATTAACTGTGCTCATCTGTTGAGGTTATGCATTTCATATGAGAAGAAAGCCTTGAAGTTTATTGTTTGGTACCACTTTCCAGGAACAAATTTCATTGCTCCATTTTTAAATTGAACTTCATTCACTCAAGAGTTAAGGAAATTTATGAAATGATAATGTATTTTGCTTCCTTGATATTAATCTGCAATTCTTGCCACTTTTTCTTCTGATCTGAATTATAACTAGCTTACTTATTGGTTACACATCACCAGGCATTGCTACTGGAGGTCTGTGACGAGACAGACATTGCTGAGCTGAAATTGAAGGTACTATTCTGAAGTTCTGGCTTGCTTGTTCTTTATCTGAAAGAAAAAGAGAAAATTGCTGGCACTGCACTGAGAACCTTCGCAGTTATGACAATAGCTTTTTTGAATTTGTGAGTATTTATGTTACTTTATGATAGGTTGGAGACTTTGAAATGCAAGTGAAGCGGAATGTTGGAGCCACTAAAGCTCCCTTGTCAAACATTTCGCCAACAACACCACCACCTATTCCAACTGAACCCATGGATGTATCAGCTCCTGCGGCTGCAGCTGCACCACCGACACCACCAAAACCCTCTAAAGAAAAAACCAGTCCTTTTTCTAATGTGTCGTTTGGAAAGTCACCAAAATTAGCAGCCTTGGAGGCTTCTGGATCAAATGGTTATGTTCTAGTATCTTCTCCAACGGTACATGTTCCTAGACAGTAATTCCATTCTTAATGTTTTGGAACAATGTTTTCCAGTGTAATTAATGTAATTTCTTCTTTGCCAGGTTGGTTCATTCCGAAGGAGCAGAACAGTGAAAGGAAAGAAGCAACCTCCCATCTGTAAAGAGGTATCTCTGCTTCACCTTAGTTCTTTCTGTCTTCGCCATTGTGCTTTCAGTTATTAAACTTGTTCGCAACTGACAATTAAACTTTATAAATTCGTAAATATGTTTCACTTTTTAAGATCTCTATGGAGTTAATGCAACTTTTATCATCAGTCTCATCGTAAAGGCTAAAGTTACTGCTGAAATTTAATTTCCTAAGCCAAATACCAACTTTTAGGCTTACTATCATAACTACATGGATTCAATTTGCTTTCCATGGTATTGGGAATTAACTATTCAAACTATCCAGGGTGATGTGATTAAAGAAGGACAAATAATAGCATACTTGGATCAATTTGGTACTGAACTTCCTGTGAGGGTGAGTTTACCTTTCTGATTTCTTAATTGTAAACTATTTCCTCCCATAATAGATGTCTCCTGATATGATGTATACCTGATTTGTTGAGCAGTCAGACGTGACCGGAGAAGTCTTGAAGCTCCTCTTCAATGATGGAGGTATAACATTTATAACCTTTTGTTATATATCATTATCATATCCTAAAGTCTTGAGTCACTTAGTATAGGGTGTAACCATGGACTTTGATTTGACACTATACAAATCGCCTATGGACTCTGACATCTGAAATACAGCATGCCATGCTTATAAATCAGCCAATATCAGCAAATTGTGCAAATCTGGCAATGAAGCTCATCTAGTTATCTAATTTAAACTTTGTGTGTTATAGAGGCTGTTGGTTACGGAGATCCTCTCATGGCCGTCTTGCCATCATTCCATGGTATCGAATGAGCTTTCTCTCCTATAAAGAGCATTTTTGCCGGCTTTGTTGTTGGAGGGTTGAGACTGCCAAGGTTCTCCGTTTATTTCAAGTCCTTGTATTCTTTCCATCGTTTGCTCTTTTCCGTTGTTCAATCAGAAGACATGAGTATAATTGGTGATATGAACTAGACCTCAATGGGTCAATCACAATTAGTTGCAGATCCTGGAATAATTTCATTAAGCACACTATATAGATTGAGAAGAAATATGTCATTTGTGTGTTCTGATTGTGAAGGTAGAGTAGGCCTTGCGCCAGTGCCTCGAATGATTTTCATCCTTGAGGGCCAATCAATTGATGTGTCAGGCCCTCGAACTGCAACAGAAGAAACAGATTATTAGCTTCTAAATTGAAGTATCTAGTAAATGAACAACTAGAATTTAACTAAAGTCTACATTTTACTTACCATGGAGAAAAGTTGCAGACTCCCTCTAGGCATATAATCAAAACAAGAAGTTTCTCACCCTTTGGGCCCATGTAATAAGCCCTTAGAGCCAAAAGATTTGGATGCTTATTTTGCCAAGCAAATTAACTTCAGCTTCAAATTCTCTCTGACCTTTTGTTATCTTTTCTCTCAATCTCTTCACTGCAACTTGACTACCATCCTCCAAGTTGCCTTATAGACAGTGCCATAAGTACTCTTTCCCATGATTTCTGCAGTCGCACAAAAGGTCATCGGCTGTAAAACCAATGGTCATCAAAATGACACAATTTCCCCCTGTCTCTCCACCAGCTTCGACTTCACCAGCTTCAGGTGAAGCCCCCTTTTCACCCCTTGCTGCAGCAGCCCTTGATGTTGGGCTTGACCATCCTTTCTTTTGATGCAGTCCTCTCCTTACAAGCAGCAGAGCAAAATGCATACAAGGATAAGCAAAACTAAGAGAGCTCCTGCTGCAATGAGGATTATATCTTTTGTACTTAATTTTCTTCCATGAGACTTGGTTTCTCAGCGGTGCACCTGGAACATTTGAAGAAGGTGCTGGGAAGGACATGGAGCTGACCCACTAAACCCACATAACTGAATATTCCCCACAAAAGAACTTGCATTGAACTTTTGTGAGAGAGAAGTAGGGACAGGACCTGAAAGGTTATTGTAAGAGACATTGAAGGAACTAAGACTTCTTAAATTGGCAAGAGAATCCGGAATTTCTTTCCCACCAGCTTATTTTGTGACAAATCAAGTTGTGTAAGTGTGGAAATGTCCAATACTTGAAGGGATGTTACCACTAATTTGGTTCTTTTCAAGTTAAGAACAGAAAGGTATGTAACCCACCAAAAGATTCAGGGATTTGGTTATTAAGGTTATTATTCTCCATATTAATGAAACAAGTGAGGAGAGATTGGAGAAACTATCAGGCAAGCTTCCATTAATGGCATTATTTGAAAAATCTAGAGTCCTAAGCCTGGAAAGCTTGCCTATTTCATCTGGAACAGCTCCAATGATTTGGTTATGACAAGTGAAAGCTCTTGAAGCTCACTTAGCTTTCCAAAAGAGACAGGAATGGTTCCTGAGAGGGAGTTGTGATCAATGGTTAAGTATGAAGTTGAAAGAAGCTATTCTTTGAGGTTCACCCCAAGAATCAGAATGTAACCTGAAAGGTTGTTGTGTTGTAGAGAAAGAAAAACAAGTGAAGAAGAGCGAGTGAAACTAAGAGGTATTGAACCCGACAATGAATTGAAGCTAAGATTGAGTCTAAAAGCTTGGTAGAGTTTGCCAGACTAGCAGGGATAGTCCCAATAAGTGAGTTATTAGTAAGGTCAAGAGTTTGCAGAAGGGACATGAGCCTAAAGAAGGAGGAATTGAACCTGAGAGACGATTATTGAAGAGTTGAACACCTCTAAGATTAGGAGAAACCCCAATGCTTGAGGAATTGAACCACCAATGCGGTTATCATGAAGACTAAGCTTTCGCAGCGCTTGAAGTTGACCATTTTTTCAGTTATTTGGCCTCCTAATCCCTTCCAAGGAAGCTGGATTACAATAACTTGTCCTTGAGCACATTTGATACCAATCCAACCGCCAGAACAAGCTCCATAGCACTATCGTTCCAGCCCTCAAGAACCCTTAGGATCATCAGCTCATGTTTGAAAGCTTGTAGGCTTGAAAATCAGCTTCAGTGACAATATACCCATCCCAAGACTGGCTCGAAACAGGTTGAATAAAACAACAAACGAACAAGAAAAGATAACATATAAACCACTAACTCCTTCCACTTCTCCTTCTTCTTATTAACCAACACTCAAGAATCTCAAAAGGTATTTGTTAAAACAAGTAACACTCTCACTTTCACTCTCCATTCCCCAACCTAAGAAAGAACAAAACAATTCGAAGAAGAAGAAGAAGAAATGAAACAGTTAAACAGAGAGTGTAAGAGGGGTTTTGTAGAGTGAGTAAGAGAGAAAGCACATGAAAACCCTGTGAGAGAGAGGGAGGAAGAGAGAGAAGAGAAGGGACAGACACTGTATCAGGCAGGTGAGGGCAATAAGAGAGCAGATCCATCCCTCTTCTCTTGTTGTTTTCACAAAACCAGAAGGCAACAAGTGCAACGGCTAGTTTTCATCTACTCTTCTCTCAATACAATTAAAAACCCTTGACCAGATCTGTTTATTGCCACCAACCGCTCCTCAACGGCTATCTTTTTCGGGGATCTCAAAACAACTATTATAATTTACTAAGATTAATAAACCATAAATTACAGAACTTGACTGGTTTAGAAGATAGTCATAATCAACATAATACCTTTAGCTTGGAGTTTGTTTACGACTGCTTTTGAGACGGCCATTAGTACTTTTTGAGAGGCACTTTTAAATTTTAATGTTTGTTTTTATGAGAAGACCATCGCCACAGGCTAAAAGGTGGGTTTGAATTTAGAGGAGGGTTAAAATGAGGTGACTGCCGTTTTGTCTTGTACCAATGTGTGAATCTCCTGAGAAAGGGGTCCTTTTGTTGAAAACCGTGGAAACTTGCACACGAGTGGTTACCTTTACTATTTAATGACAGGGAGCCGGAGCCCAGTTTGTAATTGTGAAAGGCTCCATTTTTTCCAACTCTGAAACACAAAGTCATCATCTTCATGTTATTGATGATGCCCGCTACATTTGACTGGTCCAATCGAGCCGTCCCTTCCTTTAAAGTTTAAACTACAATAATATTGACTAAAAGAAAATAATCAAACAAATATTTTATACAAATTGATATTATAAAAAAAATAAAATATAAAAATCAATTTATCGTATGATTTTTTTATTCATTTTCTATCTCATCAATTTATAGAAATATTTAAAATTTATTTGTATATTTAGTATTACTCCTTAAATTATTGCTCCGTGGCTGTTTGAGTGATTAAACAAAAATTTGCAATTTTGCATTGAAAATCAATACTTTTGAGACAAACAAAATTCAAAAATAAATAAACTTAAAACCATGACTTATCCTTCAACTTAGACCATTCAAATCCACAAACAATAAACTGGTACAACTTTCATACCATTTTATTATGCTTCTCCAACTCATTATACCTAAAAAAAAAAAAACAAATATATATATATACCCTTTTTTTACTTTCTATTAATTTCAATAATTATTTATTTACTAATTATTTTATATATTAATTAAATGTTGGAAATAATATATTTTATTAATAACTAATACTAATAACTTTGAAAAATTATACTAATTTAATAAAATTAATTTATATATCATTTTAAAGGATCCAAACTAATATACTAGAAAATAAATTGTTATTCTAGTTTGGGTAGATATTTTTTTTATTTTAGTTTTTTTAAATATATTAATTTATTTTATTTATTAAAGTTTAATATTTATATAATAAAATTTTTTTTTTAATTTTTTAATTATATGATTATTATAAATAATAATTAAATTATCATAATATAAATTTAAAAAATTATATAAAATAAAATAATAAAAAATGCTTTGTATAGATGAATAATATCCAATCAATCCGTCAAATTTGATATGACACTATTTATACCTAATCTCTTGACGTGACTACCAATGATAGTATGATACCATTTAGAGTAAATGACATATTCCCACCCTAAGTTAGCTAAAAACTCATATATAATGATTCATTTTTCCAAATATCCATCTTAAATTAAAACGGTGTTGTTCTGACGGATGATATTACTAAATAACCCTTCATCCCATTTCAAACCACCACGGACCACCCGAGCCAGCCAAACCACCACCACAACCCATCCCAAACCACTACCATAGCCATCAAACTATACCCATTCAAATCCCAAACCACCACACCACCACACATCCCATTCCAAACCACCCCATACAAAACCACCACAGCATCAAACACCACCACAGTCAGCCAAATCACCCATTCCAAACCAATAGCAACCACCAAATCACACTATTTCAATAAGAAAAACAAAAAGAAACCCTAGGGAGAGGGGCTTAAATCGAGTGTTGAAAGGTAAAAATCGGGGAAGAAGCATAGGGTTATTGGGGAGGTCTTTGATGAGTTAAATGGTGGGCTTGATTAAGATTTTTGGTGATAGGGCTGTCGGAAAGAGGTTGGCGGAGTGCGACAGTTGAGGTGAGGGTGACGACGAAAAGGGAGTCAAGGTGGTCGGGGGGGTAGTGGGTTGGGATGGTGAGGCGCTGGGGAGGAGGAGATGTAGAGGGAAAAAGAAGAAGATGGGAGGAGGAGGCGTAGTGGGGAAAGAAATGGGAAGGGAAGAGGAAAAAGAAAAAAGAGAGAAAGACCAACCTGCCCTTTTACGTTAAAATAAAGGAAATAGTGTTAATTAAGGGTGGATATTTGAAATAATGAAACCACAGGTATTAGCTGAGGATTTCGATAACCTTGGGGTGGGAATATGTTGTAGTCTATATTTATTACATAGATTTAACCCATCTCATTTGACATGGCGTTCGTGTTTGTTGGAACAAATTTGGACACCGATTGGTGCCCTATTACAGAGCCCTTATGAACCAAGTTATCATTTCAAACAAGCCAAAGAGAACAGAGTAAAATAATTCATAATGATAGTAAATCTCAAAATCCTGTATAACGATGTTCAATGATACCCAAGGGTCAAACCAATGTGGCTTATATACAAAACTGCTTTTTTTCTGGGGTTAAGGGTAACCGTACAAGGAGAGAAGAGACTGATCGAAAAGGCGCTAAATGTTTGAATGAAACAGAGCTCTATACCTCGTTCCAGCGCAGAAATTTACAAGGAAATAAACCAACCGTAACAAACTGCTTGTCAACAGACGGTGAAAAGTTCAGCATTTTACAGGGTTATATATTTTACCAAGTTTTTTCAAATGGAGTCAAAGATATGTAGAAAACTAAAACTAAAAGGGAATTTGCGTCTGCTGGCCCAGTAAAGGCCATTGAAGTTGCACCTGCCAAAGGTAAACGTGCTGATCAGCTGCCTCTTACTTGACTACCGGGCCAACAATGAAAGAATGTCCAACTTCAAAACTTACATAGACTTGTGCTTAAGAGTAAGGCGAACCATAATCAAGTATGAAGAAGGTACAAAATAAATACATGGCAAGCAAACGAAGCAGCAGTTCTTGCAAAGTCAGAAAGAGGATTAAACACACCAGAAACATTCCCAACATTCAATTTAAGACAAGACAAACCCACAAGCAAATTTTGAACTTTCAAACCTTGTCGGTTGCACCTTCCGCAGCATCAATTCTAAAAGAATCTGGCTTAACCATCAAATACCACAATTAATATGAACAATATTATAAATCAGTATAATTTTTCAGTAGCCATCATAGATCTACAGATGATCCCTTTAGCAAACCATTAGAACATCTCCAGAATTCAAGATCTATAATCTAGGACATACCATTGAACAACTCAAGAATTCCAGACATATAATCTAAGACAAACAATTGAACATCTCCGGCTCAATCAGATCATCAAAAGATAAACCAAGATCATAATGGCCTCCTGAACTAAGGAATATGAATGCTATGGGAAACTACTTAACTCAACAATCTACTTGTCCATAGAAGCATCTCTCAGATAGTCAGTTCACAATCAAGAAACTAAACAGCCACTATACATTCAAACCCAGTCCTGAGCTTCTCTTATCGCTTATTGGCACGTATATGCTCACCTTCTCCTACTTAAAATTTATAAATATCGAACCCTCATTTGTTATATATATAGTCCAAAGACAAGAAAGAAAAAACAGAAAAAGGTAAAAACCTATCTAATAGATAAAAATAACACAATGGAGCAATAAAGCATTACTCCTAAAGTGGATTCAATTCCCACTTCAGTGATTATAAATCAGTCCAAATCGGGTATAAAAACATATTGCGAAGTACTAACGAATCAAACACAATCATTTTCATCCACAGTCCGCGCAATGTGATTCAAATGCCAGCTGCATTGTTAATCTATCCTATACATACGTGTTAAATCCAACCAGAGAACCCACCACAGCATGCAAATCGAAACCTATTACACCTGAAATTCAGTCCGATCATAAAAACAAAAGACAAACACAGCTTCACTACTCACACTACTCCACACTTAAAACTAAAATTATTCCATGAGAGTATAAGTAAATGCGAAACCATAAATTACAGTTAACAAAAGAGAACTACTAAGATCCAAAGTAGGCCCATAAATGAATGACTCAGATTGATTTCATTTGAATCATTTCCCTTAAATTAATATCTGCATTTCAATAGCAAAACTGAAACCATACAAATGAAAAACAAAAACATCCAAACGTTACAAAAAATCCTACCCCGATTCTGCCTAAAAAAATCATGGATTAACCATACACGTTGAAGTCGTGATACGCCGGAAGCGACAGTTTCAGCACGTCCGGCGACGGCAGGGGCGGCGGCTGAGGCGGCGGCGCCGCCGAGGAAGGATAGGAATCCAGAGTTAACAGGTCTCTTGGTCGTCCAAGAACAGATCTCAGGGACCTAAAAGCTCCATGTGCACACACAATCGCAGCTCGATCATCAACGCGAGATCAACAAAGATCCAACCGTCGTCAAGAACACGACGACAATCGTCAACAAAACCAACACTCCAAGCGTTTCGCGTTCAGAGAACGTACGACCGAAGATGACCAGAGGCTGATCCGACGGTCTGAAAAGGTAGAGGAACATCCATGCGCCGAAGAGGCAAGAAGGACGAGGAGAGAGAAAGGATGTGATAAGAGAGGAAAGCGAGTACAAGAACGAGTAGGGTAACGTAGTTGACTTTGAAGTAGGAGAGGTTTTCGTATCGAGAGTAGGCTTGGAGAGGGAATCGGGCCGGGCCATGGCGCTTTGTCTACAAGTTCGTACCATGGCCGACGTTGAGAGAAGCCGTGACGGATGAAGGAGGAAAGCGTAGAATGAACGCGCGGAAGGTGGGGTGGCGATCGGTGGTTGGGACATGAGCGTTGGGTTGAGAGTTAGAGAATGGGAGTGTCGGTTGGGCGGCCATTTCTGGCGCGTAAAAGTTGGGTTGGTGGGGCGTGAGTTGTACAGTGGAGCGAGAGATTTGGGATCGAGAGGAAAATAGTTACCCTGTCAGCCGTGCCAAAATTTTATATATAGTGAGAGGTTATAATTGTGTGTATTGCAACTCATGGATATATTATGAATCTAGATCCCTTTGGAGTTAGATCACGGTACTAGTGATCACCGTCAAATGTGTGGTCACGATGTTTTTACTCATAATAAATAGTCAAATTCTTAACATCTTTAAGCAGATTATTTTCTCAAAAGAATAATTTTTTAAAATGTTAAATTTAACAATTTAAAGATATTTGTATTCTAGTTATGATATTTAACTAATTTTAGATCACTTTAAATATATTTATAAATTTTTTTCATTTTTAATATTTCTTTGCTTAAAAAAATAAAAAAATAGAAGTAATATATTCCGAAAAAGGGGAGTGATGACTAAAGTTTATTCTTAAAGCACATTTCTAATCCTGATTGGATGCTTTTTTTTTTTTTTTTTTTCAGGCCAAACAGAACTACTAATTATTTGCTTAACTGGATTAAGTTTCGATTTTTAATCAGATAATTCCGGATGCTTACGGCCTTCACTCTTTGATCAAGCTTTATGGGAATGTTTTCCCCATAATCCACTCAGCATTTACTTGTATGAATTACAATCACCAACTCAATTATTGCTCCTAGACATTAAGAGATATCATGATTATGCAAAATGAGGTATGCTGACCTCATAACACACTAATCTTACAAATTTTTTTCGCAACCCCGATACGACAGTTCATTTAATAAAAGGACTTATAATGAGCAAGGGGACCTATTTATAACTAACCAATTACGAGCTCACGTAAGAAGTTTGTGAAATGAGTTGTAGTATAATATTACTCATTTATGTGCACAAGTTCAAGAAACAAATAAATCTTTCAAGCTCTTCAAAAAAGCACCTAGTTCAACCATTAGACGAATGCTCGGATGCAAACTCCTCAGATTCAAGCATATTTCATCAAGGGATGGAATGTTTAACTTAATCTTGCACCATACCAACTTGAACGATGATTAAAGTTCAGCATTATGCAAAGTGCAAGTTGTAATAATGTTTGCAATAGTTATCTTGCCTAAACAAAAAAAGTTAAAAGTTAGGAAGAAATGTTGACACCTTCAGAAGAAAAACAACTTTTTAAATTGAGCTCTCGTTAGTCTTAATACGATACATTGGGTACAAATCGTAGAGCTATGGCATCTACATTAACAACTTCTTTTGAAAGTGAAGCTTATAAAAATGAGACTTAATTATCGTTTGTCTCTTAAGGTTAGAAGAATATCAACAAAACCTCATAAGTATTAAAAATCATCACTATATCCCCTACTTCTCATGAGCAGTGTGTAAGACCCGGACCAGGCCTTGACCTAGTCAAGAGGCCAGTTCCCAGTCCATCGGTCTAACGTTGGACTGATCGATCAAACCCGTAATGCAACATGACATATGTTATTTGAATTTGGATTTAAATTGGACTTTCGATTTATTTATTTATGTTACATACTGTTATTTGGACTTTGGTTGGATGGATTATTTTGAAATTTATTAGAATTTTTAATTTTATATCCATGTTGACGTTATGTTATATCACTGGTTCGATTCTTTGATCGCACAGTTGAATCGCAATTCGACATTGTTCTGCGGTTCAACCCCAGGTCAATCGATTCAATTACTAATCGGCCTTTACGATTACCTGGACTGGATAAGGGTCTGATTCTCGAGCGAACTGGTCCAACGACCGATCCGGTCCAGGTTTTAAAACAGTGGTCATAAGTATACCATGATTTGCAACGTCTCTTTAAACCTTTAGGGAGGTGAGAGACAATAACCTTAAAATGAAGTTCCTTAGCCAATCATAGCTTATATCTAATCTTCTACTTCCTGTTTTGCACTCAAGAAAGTTTCCATTATGATTACAATGGAAATTCCTTTTTTAAGATTTATCGTTTGGAGTCTCCATTACAAACTAGTTCACTGCATACAGGAATCAAGGTATCTTAATATAATTTTTTCTTGTATAGGTACCATCTTTCAGGTTTCTTCCTCAACACAAAATATGTTTTAGTTAAAGCACTAACTAATATAGCTTCACTTTTTGACTTTCTTCCCCATAAGAATCTTACCTTTCTTCCAACTCATGATGGTTGAGTCTTAAATATGAAGATCATTTTGATGAGTCCTTACAGAGAGAAGGAAGAAGGAAATCAAGAAGCTCCATGGCTATGGCTACTTCATCTTGTCTATCGCTGTATTTGAATGGGTTCAAAATATCCACCAATCTTCAATGGAAAGCCAATTCCAGTCAATATGCATATGTTCCACAGCTTCACTTCAGCCATCTCTCAACTCTTCTGTAGCCAAAACCTTCAATCCCCAGCTGTTTCCTTCTCATAACTGCAGACTATAATGTCTCCATATCTCTTTGGACTTCGAAACCATTCAAAATCAGCTCGAAATTTCTAGGTTATTAGACGAAAATACACATTGCCAATCTTTTATCAACTTCATAGAAGAAGTTCTTAAATATGCCCCAAACAAGTTATGTAACTCCTTGCTCAAGCTTCCAAAACTGAGACTCCATCTCCAACTTTAAAGACATTTTCAATTTCGCCTTCATCACTTTCGCTTCTCGTATGATCTATGAAGCTCCTGCCGATCTCCGCTCCGGATGTTTAATTTCTCTCCAAGAAACAATGAGGGTTGCCAACACAGAGCAGCATCCAGGCAGTCAGAAGCACTTGGGATCTAACTTGGAAGAGCAGTGGATGAGGTTCTAAACCTTGCGTATAATTGGATTATGAGTGAGTCAAGCGTCCACACCGCACTCTTAAAACACCATCCCACTTTTTTCTTATGGATTATCCCAATTTGGGTTGTGGAAAGTTCATCTCTATTGTCCTGTCATCGCCATGGACATCGAAAGCTCCCGCAGCCCTTTAACGAGAGCGACTTCTCTTTCTCCTGAACTACACCACAATGAAGGTGTCATTCAGTTAACTACAAAGTCACCATTCAAGACAGATGGGTGAACTTGATGATCAACACAGACAACATAGTAAATGCTCATTTCAATACAGAGTTCTTCTCTTCTCATCTTCTGCAGACGTCTTTTTAAACTCTGTGTTTCACTCTTGATGTTAAATAGGGTATATATTCAACGGTTAACATAATCTGATGAAATGAAAGAGGAATTGGAGTTGATGAAAAGCATTTCCCCTCAAGATAATCATACAGATAACTAACTCCAACCATAATCAGGTGTTCATCTGTCAGCAAATCTTCAGATAATCCCGCAGGGAGATTGAGGGAGAGAAAACCATTGAAGGTTCATTGATCCACCCAACTCTTTCTTGGGGCTCAAGGTATCGCAGGAGGAGACCACGACAATGAGTTTGAAGCCAGGAAA
This sequence comes from Pistacia vera, assembly GCF_008641045.1. NCBI lineage: Eukaryota > Viridiplantae > Streptophyta > Magnoliopsida > Sapindales > Anacardiaceae > Pistacia > Pistacia vera. The sequence goes on from NW_022196499.1 coordinate 101,959, forward strand.
TGACAATCTGTGCTGGCATATAGTGCAATTCCAACTGGTTTCTATCAACAGATGATGGAAAAGAGGTAATCTCCTCCAAGCCATCGAAATTCGCTTGCTCAACCCCAAGGCCTGGTTCAAAGAAGGTACACAGCACGCTTACCGCCGTCACCGCAAGCAGGCGTAGTCTTTGCCGGAGATGATATGGAGAAAGGTGTCATGGAGAGTGACAAAATGCTATAGGAAGAACAAATGGAGTGGGAGATTAGAGGGTGGATTGGTTAACTATTTGCACTAATAGACAAGCCTAAAGAATTTTATAACGAGACTAGGAGGCCGGAATTCATGGGAATTCTGGCACCACCACACAATTGCTATGATTATCAAATCAGCATACTGTATATGTTCATCAACTATGTTGTGTGGAAGCAAAGCAGCATAAGTACTACTTTGACACGCGTCAATACTGTATATAGAATCATATCCGATTAATAAATTGCTTATATTCATGAATATAACAATTGCGATGATGGTTATACTAACCAACTAACGATCATGTCTCTATTAGAATATCAATAATACCGAAGCTACAACCTCCTTTATAACCCTCGACATAAACAATTGGTTATTTATTATTGTAAATAGATATACAAGATCCATACAAACAGGTAGAACCATTTACAAACTGACAAATGATAAACTGCTATATCCGGGGTTGTGATTGAGTTGTGTATTTTATATTATAAGCGTATCTCAAAACTAATTCTCAGGGTTCATAGAACACTCTCCGAAACTCAATTTCTAAGATAAACCATAAATGTAATAAGTGATCAGGGTGATTTGAACCCAAGAAATCAATTATGAAGCAAACCAATCCCTTACAAGTGTTATATTAATGGCCCATGGAAGTGTAATTCTGATTTGACCCTGAGTTGATTGATGAAGTTCAATTATTGTCCAAATTACTTTGAGGGGCAACCATTTGTAAGAGTAATAATACATTCACAAACTTTTTTCACTAATTTTCTTTAATAAATATGATGTGTCAACTTATGATGATCATCAGTTCGTAATGGATTTCGCCACAAATGTAAGTAGACCAATTATAAGCTCAGTATTTGTGATAGAAGTTTGTGGAAAGTCTCTGGATCCTATTCTTTATTATGGTATAAAAAATTCCAAAGAGATTGTGACATGTCGTTTATTAGTAATTGTTTGACTGACAAGTTGGTCAATATCTCGTAGAAACCGATCTGTCATTTTTGTAAGTCAATTACGATGAGCAACAAGTACCGTTACATATTAAATGAGGTAAAATATTGGGTAAAACCTAAAAGCTAGTGTTAGAGTTAGTGTTAAAAACAAGAATTGATAATTTTTATAGTTTATATTAAATAAAAAAGAATCTTTATCTTGATTTGATAGTATTATTATTTATAAGATTAAAATATTTTAAATTTAAGTAAAAAACAACGATTATGTGACACTTCATCTATCAATTAACAAAAATCCACAAGTAATAATTTTTTTTCCTAAAAATGGTGGTAATACTATTCAAGACAGCACCATGCGGCTTCACCAACGACAGTGTCGGGATTGAGAGCTTTACTTTTGGTCCGTAATCTAGTGGCGAGGGTATGATCGTGTCAGTTCGGATTCTAACTTAAAGGCATTCAATTATAATTTATACACGATAGTTTTGCACCAATGACTTTTACTAAGTACGATGACTAATTGTGTGAATCAAGATTTTTTATAGGTTTGAATTACTATTAAATCTTTATATTAGGTGAATTACTATTACGTATTGCCCTAGTAGGTAAAAGTAACCTATCTCACTAGGGTAAAAATTATTTTAATACACATAGTTGGAATCCAATATGTGATAAACTCATTTTGTCTAATAATTCTAAATCAGAAAACTAATATAACTATGATATCGTAATTACCGCAATTAAACAAGAGAGGGGAAGCGGCCAAGTTTTGAGCAGGATAGATAGATAAATCCACCGGCCACGTGAGAAACAAGTGGTTAAAAAAATTGAAACCCAAGCGGTGGAAACTAAGGCAGAGTGGACGGAGATTCGAGGGAAACCAAATAACAAAGGAACACTCTTCACTATTGTCTCCTCGTCTTCTTCGTTAGCTAAGCCTCAGCTCAAACAATCAAACCTACCATTTTTAAAACCCACTTTGTCTCTCTTCTCCCTTGTTAGCTCTCATTTTAATAATCTGTTAACTCTTGCCTCCGCTCTCTCATAATTATTTCTTCAATGGAGTCCTCCGCGCTCTCCGATCCTTCAACTGTAAGCTCCTCTGTTCAGATCCATCTCACGTGTTTCCATTCATTTCTTGAGTTTTGTTGATTGTTACATGCATCTGTATTTAAGGTAGTTGAAGTTCTGATCATGAGAGTTCTTTTCCGTTCGTTTATGTGAAGTGGAGACAGGTGGATTTTGCAAAAAAAAAAAAGTAGTTAAATGACATTGCAGCTGATTGACACTATTTTCCTTGAAATTTAGTTGTAGGAAAATGTTTCTTATTTTGATTTTTAAATTTCTTATGCGGTTGAATTTCTTTCATCAGCAGTGAGAGGTTATATTTGTCGGAACATGTTAGTAGGATCTTTAGAAGAAAAAAAAATCGTATGAAGCACAATTATATTGTTTTATTTGGTGATTTTTGTTAGGAAATGTTCGATATGTAGTTTCTCTGGATTTTTCTCTTTGTTTATTGTTTTGTTTTCGAATCTTTATAATATCAGCCGCGGAGGGTAGTTATTATTTTGTGATGAATGGACAGAAATATCACATAGTGTTATTATTCTTACAACCTGAGCTGAATTCAAGATGTAATATGCAATCTGATGCTTAGATCTATTGTTGGATTCTAGATCTATAGGCACTGTTTCACAAGTGGGATCGCTGCTTGAGAGGCTGGAATGGTGTCTATTCAAAGTAGTTGCTGGCACGTCTCGATGTAAACCGTAAAACTCGTTGCTTCTCCTATGAAGCGGTACAGAACAGTTGTATTGGGTGCAAAGACATCTGAAGCTACTGTGGCAGCCAAGTCTGACAGTGAGTTCATGTTTGTTTTGCCATTGTCATGGGTGTGAAAAGGCTTATCCCTCCATTGGTAGTTCAGGACCAGTATTGTTATAGAAATAAACTGTGATTCCATAAAGTGGTGAATTTTTATTGTCACGTGAAATCTTATTGGAATTTTCTCTGAGCAGTTTAATTTGGTGCATATGTGCGGGCAGTAGGTGATTAGGTTTGTACATGAGACAACACAGAAAGCAAAAGATCATAGAGAGATAGTGTTAGGATTAGATAGGTTAACAAGAAAGAAAGAAAAATAAAAAAAAGTTGGTTGTTTGTTTTGACTTTGAAGAAATATTAAGAAAGAAACTCAGGGGTTTCCTTGTCAAACTTGTATGGTGATTCTGTCTAGTAGCTTTCTTGATTCATCATTTTCATAATCGGTTGTTATGAGTGGGTATGAATAAAGTTGTTCGATGAGGGTTAATAAAATATGGGATAGATTATGATATGATTATTATTCTATTCTGTGAAATGTTAATGTCAAACTTTGGCCCTCCAATGGATTCTCTTGTCTTCCTTTCTGGTCTTACTAGCATCATTGCTTAAGGTTGAATGGAAAGTTTGTTGCATAAAATCATTGCCAAATAACAGAAATTATATTTGTAAAACCACCCTTTTGTTTTAATGAAAATTTTACACGGGAAGATAGAAAAAAAAAAAATATTGTTTAGGACAAGTGTTGCGAGAGTTACAAGTTTATGTTTGAATGTGTTGTGACTACACAGATTTGTTTAACGTAAGATACGTGCAATAGGTGCATGATTGATGTTACAAAGACACGGCGGAGTTGTCGTTGTTATAGGACAGTTTGGATAAAAGGTGTATTTGAATTATTGGATGGATATGGAGATTAATAGTTTTTGAGAAACAAATTACAGCTACAAAAATAAAAGCTTAAATTCAGAGTATCTGGGAAGACAGTTAAATGACCTCCCAACAAATGTTGATAGTGATGTAAATGGGAAGAATTGAGAGAAAATGACATAATATTCATGTCTTCTACCGGTCCAGCAAAAGAAAATTTGCACCAAACAGATCATGGAGACTCCACAAAACCTTCTTTTGGTCCCATCAAAGAGTTCTTGCCCCTCTGGAGTTCAACATCCAACAACAATTTAGAGTCTATGCTAATATATACACATCGACTGTACATTAATTTACAAGCCACCAGACATGTTGATTTTTAGTACAGATAATGTAATATCTTGGATCCAATAAAATAGATATCGTCTGTTTTGAATCTAAGTTTGCACGGATTGGCTTTTGGACTCAGTTTCGGAAGAAGAAGTATGAAGAACACTTGCGTGAAGCCTAAAAGAAAATCCGTGCGGGCATGGGCCCAAAGCGGATGAGAAAAAACAATGCATACAGAACATGAATATATTGAACTACTAGAACGGTACTTCTGTATGCTGAAGACTGTTTGATATTGGTTCAGAGAAATTTGAGTGAAGCTAAAAGTAGTTGGTAAGATTATCAAGTTTACTTCGGTTTGAATTCAAGCTCCACCTCAGGATGAACTGAAGCAGCAGAAGCTTTACCCAGTAGTACTCAGTTATAGTTCACCTGTCATATCACATAAATAGTTGCTAATTCTTGGAAAATTTGAGTAGTCACTTGTGCACCCGACCAAAGATAGAGACCGAACAATAAAGAAGTGAAGCATCTTTTTTCTCTAGAACTTCAGTCAGTTTCAACTGATGAGTTGAAATAGCAAAATCATGAATACTGGGGAACTTTGTATTGATCATTTTCTTCTTTATAGGTGAATGAAAGTAACTTGTGGTCCTCGAAGAAGATTGAAATATAGTAGTTTCAATGTGTTTAATGTGTTTGATTAAAAGTTCATAAGCTTGATGCTGAATGGTCAGAGCAATGGTGAAAGATAAACTAGCAAAGATTACTTGTAGCAAAAGCTGGAACTTAAACCTTTTTTCCAGCGAGTCAATCAAATATCAAAAATGTTCAGTTCTTCCTACTCAGCCTGGAAAAACTATTGGAATGGAATACGGGAACACCTCGAATAAATTGAAACAAACTGATATTTACAGACACAATAGACTCTAAAACACAAAATTAATATTCAAGAATGAAAGAATAGTAGTACTAGTCTCTACTCAACCTCCTAATTGTCTCTCTGCCAACTACATAGCTCATAACATTCGCGTTACTCACTTGTTGAAGGGACTGCAGCTCCTTCATCACCGGAACTGGTGGTAGCTGTCTCTGGTCTTATTTCTTCTAGTTGCTGCAGAACTTGTTGAACTTCCGGTCGTGCTGAGGGTGAAGGATCAACACAATGCAAAGCCAATTTCAGTGTGTTGAGCAACTCATCACCAATTATTGATGCATCCCTCATCAATTCTAAATCAAAAACTTCATTAGTCCACTCCTCCTTTACTATGGAGGCAACCCATTGAGGCAAGTCCACTCCATTCATTGCCTCGCCTGGAGACTTCCCTGTTAGGAGTTCCAACATGATAACTCCAAGGCTGTATACATCAGTTTTTGTGTTGGCTTTCTTGAGCTTTGAAAGCTCAGGTGCTCTGTAGCCTAATGCGCCTGCAGTTGCAATCACATTTACATTAGCTGCAGCAGTCATTAACCTGGATAGGCCAAAATCTGCAATTTTAGCATTTGTACTCTCATCAAGGAGGACATTGGTTGATGTCAGGTTCCCATGCATAATGTTCTCATGATTGTGAAGGTAGAGTAGGCCTTGCGCCGTGCCTCGAATGATTTTCATCCTTGAGGGCCAATCAATTGATGTGTCAGGCCCTCGAACTGCAACAGAAGAAACAGATTATTAGCTTCTAAATTGAAGTATCTAGTAAATGAACAACTAGGAATTTAACTAAAGTCTACATTTTACTTACCATGGAGAAAAGTTGCAAGACTCCCTCTAGGCATATAATCAAAAACAAGAAGTTTCTCACCCTTTGGGCCCATGTAATAAGCCCTTAGAGCCAAAAGATTTGGATGCCTTATTTTGCCAAGCAAATTAACTTCAGCTTCAAATTCTCTCTGACCTTTTGTTATCTTTTCTCGCAATCTCTTCACTGCAACTTGACTACCATCCTCCAGAGTTGCCTTATAGACAGTGCCATAAGTACTCTTTCCCATGATTTCTGCAGTCGCACACAAAAGGTCATCGGCTGTAAAAACCAATGGTCCATCAAAATGGACCAATTTGCCCCCGGTCTCTCCACCAGCTTCGACTTCACCAGCTTCAGGTGAAGCCCCCTTTTCGCCCCTTGCTGCAGCAGCCCTTGATGTTGTGGCTTGACCATCCTTTTCTTTTGATGCAGTCCTTCTCCTTATCAAACAGCAGAGCAAAATGCACACAAGGATAAGCAAAACTATAAGAAGAGCTCCTGCTGCAATGAGGATTATATCTTTTGTACTTAATTTTCTTCCATGAGACTTTGGTTTCTCAGCGGGTGCACCTGGAACATTTGAAGAAGGTGCTGGAGAAGGACATGGAGCTGACCCACTAAACCCACATAACTGAATATTCCCCACAAAAGAACTTGAATTGAACTTTTGTGAGAGAGAAGTAGGGACAGGACCTGAAAGGTTATTGTAAGAGACATTGAAGGAACTAAGACTTCTTAAATTGGCAAGAGAATCCGGAATTTCTCCACCAAGCTTATTTTGTGACAAATCAAGTTGTGTAAGTGTGGAAATGTTTCCAATACTTGAAGGGATGTTACCACTAATTTGGTTTCTTTTCAAGTTAAGAACAGAAAGGTTATGTAACCCACCAAAAGATTCAGGGATTTGGTTATTAAGGTTATTATTCTCCATATTTAATGAAACAAGTGAGGAGAGATTGGAGAAACTGTCAGGCAAGCTTCCATTAATGGCATTATTTGAAAAATCTAGAGTCCTAAGCCTGGAAAGCTTGCCTATTTCATCTGGAACAGCTCCAATGATTTGGTTATGACTAAGTGAAAGCTCTTGAAGCTCACTTAGCTTTCCAAAAGAGACAGGAATGGTTCCTGAGAGGGAGTTGTGATCAATGGTTAAGTACCGAAGTTGAAAGAAGCTATTCTTTTGAGGTTCACCCCAAGAATCAGGAATGGAACCTGAAAGGTTGTTGTGTTGTAGAGAAAGAAAAACAAGTGAAGAAGAGCGAGTGAAACTAAGAGGTATTGAACCCGACAATGAATTGAAGCTAAGATTGAGTCTATAAAGCTTGGTAGAGTTTGCCAGACTAGCAGGGATAGTCCCAATAAGCGAGTTATTAGTAAGGTCAAGAGTTTGCAGAAGAGGACATGAGCCTAAAGAAGGAGGAATTGAACCTGAGAGACGATTATTGAAGAGTTGAACACCTCTAAGATTAGGGAGAACCCCCAATGCTTGAGGAATTGAACCACCAATGCGGTTATCATGAAGACTGAGCTTTCGCAGCGCTTGAAGTTGACCAATTTTTTCAGTTATTTGGCCTCCTAATCCCTTCCAAGGAAGCTGGATTACAATAACTTGTCCTTGAGCACATTTGATACCAATCCAACCGCCAGAACAAGCTCCATAGCCACTATCGTTCCAGCTCCTCAAGAACCCTTTAGGATCAATCAGCTCATGTTTAAAAGCTTGTAGAGCTTGAAAATCAGCTTCAGTGACAATAATCCCATCCCAAGACTGGCTCGAAACAGGTTGAATAAAACAACAAACGAACAAGAAAAGATAAACATTATAAACCACTAACTCCTTCAGCCTAAAAGAAAATCCGTGCGGGCATGGGCCCAAAGCGGATGAGAAAAAACAATGCATACAGAACATGAATATATTGAACTACTAGTACAGTACTTCTGTATGCTGTAGACTGTTTGATATTGGTTCAGAGAAATTTGAGTGAAGCTAAAAGTTGTTGGTAAGATTATCAAGTTTACTTCGGTTTGAATTCAAGCTCCACCTCAGGATGAACTGAAGCAGCAGAAGCTTTACCCAGTAGTACTCAGTTATAGTTCACCTGTCATATCACATAAATAGTTGGTAATTCTTGGAAAATTTGAGTAGTCACTTGTGCACCCGACCAAAGATAGAGACCGAACAATAAAGAAGTGAAGCATCTTTTTTCTCTAGAACTTCAGTCAGTTTCAACTGATGAGTTGAAATAGCAAAATCATGAATACTGGGGAACTTTGTATTGATCATTTTCTTCTTTATAGGTGAATGAAAGTAACTTGTGGTCCTCGAAGAAGATTGAAATAAAGTAGTTTCAATGTGTTTAATGTGTTTGATTAAAAGTTCATAAGCTTGATGCTGAATGGTCAGAGCAATGGTGAAAGATAAACTAGCAAAGATTACTTGTAGCAAAAGCTGGAACTTAAACCTTTTTTCCAGCGAGTCAATCAAATATCAAAAATGTTCAGTTCTTCCTACTCAGCCTGGAAAAACTATTGGAATGGAATACGGGAACACCTCGAATAAATTGAAACAAACTGATATTTACAGACACAATAGACTCTAAAACACAAAATTAATATTCAAGAATGAAAGAATAGTAGTACTAGTCTCTACTCAACCTCCTAATTGTCTCTCTGCCAACTACATAGCTCATAACATTCGCGTTACTCACTTGTTGAAGGGACTGCAGCTCCTTCATCACCGGAACTGGTGGTAGCTGTCTCTGGTCTTATTTCTTCTAGTTGCTGCAGAACTTGTTGAACTTCCGGTCGTGCTGAGGGTGAAGGATCAACACAATGCAAAGCCAATTTCAGTGTGTTGAGCAACTCATCACCAATTATTGATGCATCCCTCATCAATTCTAAATCAAAAACTTCATTAGTCCACTCCTCCTTTACTATGGAGGCAACCCATTGAGGCAAGTCCACTCCATTCATTGCCTCGCCTGGAGACTTCCCTGTTAGGAGTTCCAACATGATAACTCCAAGGCTGTATACATCAGTTTTTGTGTTGGCTTTCTTGAGCTTTGAAAGCTCAGGTGCTCTGTAGCCTAATGCGCCTGCAGTTGCAATCACATTTACATTAGCTGCAGCAGTCATTAACCTGGAGAGGCCAAAATCTGCAATTTTAGCATTTGTACTCTCATCAAGGAGGACATTGGTTGATGTCAGGTTCCCATGCATAATGTTCTCATGATTGTGAAGGTAGAGTAGGCCTTGCGCCGTGCCTCGAATGATTTTCATCCTTGAGGGCCAATCAATTGATGTGTCAGGCCCTCGAACTGCAACAGAAGAAACAGATTATTAGCTTCTAAATTGAAGTATCTAGTAAATGAACAACTAGGAATTTAACTAAAGTCTACATTTTACTTACCATGGAGAAAAGTTGCAAGACTCCCTCTAGGCATATAATCAAAAACAAGAAGTTTCTCACCCTTTGGGCCCATGTAATAAGCCCTTAGAGCCAAAAGATTTGGATGCCTTATTTTGCCAAGCAAATTAACTTCAGCTTCAAATTCTCTCTGACCTTTTGTTATCTTTTCTCGCAATCTCTTCACTGCAACTTGACTACCATCCTCCAGAGTTGCCTTATAGACAGTGCCATAAGTACTCTTTCCCATGATTTCTGCAGTCGCACACAAAAGGTCATCGGCTGTAAAAACCAATGGTCCATCAAAATGGACCAATTTGCCCCCGGTCTCTCCACCAGCTTCGACTTCACCAGCTTCAGGTGAAGCCCCCTTTTCGCCCCTTGCTGCAGCAGCCCTTGATGTTGTGGCTTGACCATCCTTTTCTTTTGATGCAGTCCTTCTCCTTATCAAACAGCAGAGCAAAATGCACACAAGGATAAGCAAAACTATAAGAAGAGCTCCTGCTGCAATGAGGATTATATCTTTTGTACTTAATTTTCTTCCATGAGACTTTGGTTTCTCAGCGGGTGCACCTGGAACATTTGAAGAAGGTGCTGGAGAAGGACATGGAGCTGACCCACTAAACCCACATAACTGAATATTCCCCACAAAAGAACTTGAATTGAACTTTTGTGAGAGAGAAGTAGGGACAGGACCTGAAAGGTTATTGTAAGAGACATTGAAGGAACTAAGACTTCTTAAATTGGCAAGAGAATCCGGAATTTCTCCACCAAGCTTATTTTGTGACAAATCAAGTTGTGTAAGTGTGGAAATGTTTCCAATACTTGAAGGGATGTTACCACTAATTTGGTTTCTTTTCAAGTTAAGAACAGAAAGGTTATGTAACCCACCAAAAGATTCAGGGATTTGGTTATTAAGGTTATTATTCTCCATATTTAATGAAACAAGTGAGGAGAGATTGGAGAAACTGTCAGGCAAGCTTCCATTAATGGCATTATTTGAAAAATCTAGAGTCCTAAGCCTGGAAAGCTTGCCTATTTCATCTGGAACAGCTCCAATGATTTGGTTATGACTAAGTGAAAGCTCTTGAAGCTCACTTAGCTTTCCAAAAGAGACAGGAATGGTTCCTGAGAGGGAGTTGTGATCAATGGTTAAGTACCGAAGTTGAAAGAAGCTATTCTTTTGAGGTTCACCCCAAGAATCAGGAATGGAACCTGAAAGGTTGTTGTGTTGTAGAGAAAGAAAAACAAGTGAAGAAGAGCGAGTGAAACTAAGAGGTATTGAACCCGACAATGAATTGAAGCTAAGATTGAGTCTATAAAGCTTGGTAGAGTTTGCCAGACTAGCAGGGATAGTCCCAATAAGTGAGTTATTAGTAAGGTCAAGAGTTTGCAGAAGGGGACATGAGCCTAAAGAAGGAGGAATTGAACCTGAGAGACGATTATTGAAGAGTTGAACACCTCTAAGATTAGGGAGAAACCCCAATGCTTGAGGAATTGAACCACCAATGCGGTTATCATGAAGACTAAGCTTTCGCAGCGCTTGAAGTTGACCAATTTTTTCAGTTATTTGGCCTCCTAATCCCTTCCAAGGAAGCTGGATTACAATAACTTGTCCTTGAGCACATTTGATACCAATCCAACCGCCAGAACAAGCTCCATAGCCACTATCGTTCCAGCTCCTCAAGAACCCTCTAGGATCAATCAGCTCATGTTTGAAAGCTTGTAGAGCTTGAAAATCAGCTTCAGTGACAATAATCCCATCCCAAGACTGGCTCGAAACAGGTTGAATAAAACAACAAACGAACAAGAAAAGATAAACATTATAAACCACTAACTCCTTCCACTTCTCCTTCTTCTTATTAAGCCAACACTCAAGAATCTCAAAAGGGTATTTGTTAAAACAAGTAACACTCTCACTTTCACTCTCCATTCCCCAACCTAAGAAAGAACAAAACAATTCGAAGAAGAAGAAGAGAAATGAAACAGTTAAACAAGAGAGTGTAAGAGGGGTTTTGTAGAGTGAGTAAGAGAGAGAAAGCACATGAAAACCCTGTGAGAGAGAGGGAGAGAGAGAGAAAGAGAAGGGACAGACACTGTATCAGGCAGGTGAGGGCAATAAGAGAGCAGAGGCTCCATCCCTCTTCTCTTGTTGTTTTTACAAAACCAGAAGGCAACAAGTGCAACGGCTAGTTTTCATCTACTCTTCTCTCAATACAATTAAAAACCCTTGACCAGTTCATGTTTATTGCCACCCAACCGCTCCTCCAACGGCTATCTTTTTCGGGGATCTCATAAACAAATATTATAATTTACTAAGATTAATTAAACCATAAATTACAGAACTTGACTGGTTTAGAAGATAGTCATAATCAACATAATACCTTTAGCTTGGAGTTTGTTTACGACTGCTTTTGAGACGGCCATTAGTACTTTTTTGAGAGGCACTTTTAATATTATTATAATGTTTGTTTTTATGAAGAAGACCATCGCCACCAGGCTAATCAAGGTGGGGTTTGAATTTAAGAGGAGGGTTTAAAATGAGGTGACTGCCGTTTTGTCTTGTACCAATGTGAGAATCTCCTGAGAAAGTGGGTCCTTTTTGTTGAACACCGTTGGAAACTTGCACACGAGTGGTTACCTTTACTATTTAATGACAGGGAGCCGGAGCCCAGTTTGTAATTTGTGAAAGGCTCCATTTTTTCCAACTCTGAAACACAAAGTCATCATCTTCATGTTATTTGATGATGCCCGCTGACATTTGACTGGTCCAAATCGGAGGTCCGTCACCTTCCGCTTTAAAGTTTAAACTACAATAATATTGGACTAAAAAGTAAAAATAAATCAAACAAATATTTTTATACAAATTGATATTATAAAAAATAAATAAATATAAAAAATCAAATTTATCGTATTTATTTTTTTATTCATTTTCTATCTCATCAATTTATATAGAAATATTTAAAAATTTATTTGTATATTTAGTATTACTCCTTAAAATTATTGCTCCGTGGCTGTTTGAGTGATTAAACAACATAATTTGCAATTTTGCATTGAAAATCAATACTTTTGAGACAAACAAAATTCAAAAATAAATAAACTTAAAACCATGACTCTATCCTTCACTTAGACCATTTCAAATCACAAACAATAAACTGGTACAACTTTCATACCATTTTATTATTGCTTCTCCAACTCATTATACCTAAAAAAAAAAAAAAAAACAAATATATATATATATATATACCCTTTTTTTTACTTTCTATTAATTTTCAATAATTTATTTATTTTACTAATTATTTATATATATATTAATTAAATGTTGGAAATAATATATTTTATTAATTAACTACTACTAATAACTTTGAAAATTATACTAATTTAATAAAATTAATTTATAATATCAATTTTAAAGGATCCAAAACTAATATACTAGAAAATTAAATTGTTATTCTAGTTTGGGTAGTATTTTTTTTTTTTTAATTTTAGTTTTTTTAAATAGTATTAATTTATTTTAATTTATTAAAGTTTAATATTTATATTATAATAAAATTTTATTTTTAATTTTTTTAATTATATGATTATTATAAATAATAATTAAATTATCATAAATATAAATTTAAAAAATTATATAAAATAAAATAATAAAAAATGCTTTGTATAGATGAATAATATCACATCAATCCGTCAAATTTGATATGACACTATTTATTACCTACATCTCTTTGACGTGACTACCAAATTTGATATATGATACCATTTAGAGTAAATGACATATTCCCACCCTAAGTTAGCTAAAACCTCATATAATACTGATTTCATTTATTCCAAATATCCATCCTTAAATTAAAACGGTGTTGAGTTCTGACGGATGATATTACTAAACTACCCTTCATCCCATTTCAAACCACCACGGCACCACCCGAGCCAGCCAAACCACCACCACAACCCATCCCAAACCACTACCATAGCCATCCAAACTATACCCCATTCCAAATCCAAACCACCACCACCACCACCACATCCCATTCCAAACCACCCCATACCAAAACCACCACAGCATCCAAACCACCACCACAGTCAGCCAAATCACCCCATTCCAAACCCAATAGCAACCACCAAAATCACACTATTTCAATAAGAAAAACAAAATAGAAACCCTAGGGAGAGGGGGCTTAAATCGATGTTGAAAGGTAAAAAATCGGGGACGGAAAGCATAGGGTTATTGGGGAGGGCTCTTTGATGAGTTAAATGGTGGGCTTGATTAAGATTTTTGGTGATAGGGCTGTCGGAAAGAGGTTGGCGGAGTGCGACAGTTGAGGTGAAGGGTGACGACGAAAAGGGGAGTCAAGGTGGTCGGGGGGGTAGTGGGTTGGGATGGTGAGGCGCTGGGGAGGAGGAGATGTAGAGGGAAAAAGAAGAAGATGGGAGGAGGAGGCGTAGTGGGGAAAGAAATGGGAAGGGAAGAGGAAAAAGAAAAAAAGAGAGAAAGACCAACCTGCCCTTTTACTGTTAAAATAAAGGAAATAGTGTTAATTTAAGGGTGGATATTTGAAATAAATGAAACCACAGGTATTAGCTGAGGATTTCGATCAACCTTGGGTGGGAATATGTTGTTTAGTCTACTATTTATTTACATAGATTTAACCCATATCAATTTGACATGGCGTTCGATGTTTGGTTGGAACAAAATTTGGACACCGATTTGGTGCCCTATTACAGATGCCCTTATGAACCAAGTTATCAATTTCAAACAAGCCAAAGAGAACAGAGTAAAATAATTCATAATGATAGTAACTCTCAAAATCCTGTATAACGGATGTTCAATGATACCCAAGGGTCAAACCAATTGGGCTTATATACAAAATCTGCTTTTTTCTGGGGTTAAGGGTAACCGTACAAGGAGAGAAGAGACTGATCGAAAAGGCTAAATGTTTGAATGGAACACAGAGCTCTATACCTCGTTTCCAGCGCAAGAATATTTACAAGGAAATAAACCAACAGTAACAAACTGCTTGTCAAACAGACGGTGAAAAGTTCAGCATTTTACAGGGTTATAATATTTTACCAAGTTTTTTCAAATGGAGTACAAAGATATAGTAGAAACCCTAAAACTAAAAGGGAATTTGCTGTCCCTTGCTGGCCCAGTAAAGGCCATTGAAGTTGCACCTGCAAAGGTAAACGTGCTGATCAGCTGCCTCTTACTGCTGACTACCGGGCCAACAATGAAAGAATGTCCAACTTCAAAACTTACATAGACTTGTGCTTAAGAGCTAAGGCGAACCATAATCAAGTATGAAGAAGGTACAAAATTAAATACATGGCAAGCAAACGAAGCCAGCAGTTCTTGCAAAGCTAGAAAGAGGATTAAACCACCAGAAACATTCCCAACATTCAATTTAAGACAAGACAAACCCACAAGCAAATTTTGAGAACTTTCCAAACCTTGTCGGTTGCACCTTCCTGCAGCATCAATTCTAAAAGAATCTGGCTTAACCATCAAATACCAGACAATTAATATGAACAATATTATAAATCAGTATAATTTTTTACATGTAGCCCATCAATTAGAGATCTACAGATGATAGCTCCTTTAGACAAACCATTGAACATCTCCAGAATTCAAGATCTATAATCTAGGACATACCATTGAACAACTCAAGAATTCCAGACATATAATCTAAGACAAACAATTGAACATCTCCGGCTCAATCAGATCATCAAAAGAAAAACCAAGATCATAATGGCCTCCCTGAACTAAGAACAATGTAATGCTCATGGGCAAACTACATTAACTCAACAATCTACTTGTCCATATGAAGCATCTCTACAGATTAAGTCAGGTCTCACAATCAAGAACCTAAACAGCCACCTATACATTCAAACCCAGTCCTATGAGCTTCTCTTTATCAGCTTATTGGCACGTATATGCTCCCCTTCTCCTACTTAAAATTTATAAATATCGAACCCTCATTTGTAATATAATATAGTCC
This sequence comes from Pistacia vera, assembly GCF_008641045.1. Taxonomy (NCBI): domain Eukaryota; kingdom Viridiplantae; phylum Streptophyta; class Magnoliopsida; order Sapindales; family Anacardiaceae; genus Pistacia; species Pistacia vera. Next base: position 117,317 of record NW_022196499.1, read on the forward strand.
AAAGACAAGAAAGAAAAAACAGAAAAAGGTAAAAACCTATCTCAATAGATAAAAATAACACAATTGGAGCAAATAAAGCATTACTCCTAAATGTGGATTCAATTCCCACTTCAGTTGCTTATAAATCAGTCCAAATCGTGTATAAAAACATCATTATCGCAGTACTAACGAACTCAAACAAACAACCTGTGTACAAATGACAATACAACACAATCATTTTCATCCCACAGTCCCGCTCAATGTCATTCAACATGCCAGCTGCATTGTTAATCTATCCTATACATACGTGTTAAATCCAACCAAGTAGAACCCACCACAGCATGCAAATCGAAACCCTATTACACCTGAAATCTCAGTCCGATCATAAAAACAAAGACAAACACAGCTTCACTACTCACACTACTCCACTACCTTAAAACTAAAATTATTCCATGAGAGTATAAGTAAATGCGAAACCATAAATTACAGTTAACAAAAGAGAACTACATAAGATCCAAAGTAGGCCCCATAAATTGAATGACTCAGATTGATTTCATTTGAACCATTTCCCTTAAAATTAATATCTTGCATTTCAATAGCAAAACTGAAACCATACAAATGAAAAACAAAAACATCCAAACGTTACAAAAATCCTACCCCGATTCCTGCCTAAAAAAATCATGGATTAACCATACACGTTGAAGTCGTGATACGCCGGAACGACAGTTTCAGACACGTCCGGCGACGGCAGGGGCGGCAGCTGAGGCGGCGGCGCCGCCGAGGAAGGATAGGAATCCAGAGTTAACCGGCTCTTGGTCGTCCAAGAACAGATCCTCAGGGACCCTAAAAGCTCCATGTGCACACACAATCGCAGCTCCGATCATCAACGCCGAGATCAACAAAGATCCAACCGTCGTCAAGAACACGACGACAATCGTCAACAAAACCAACACTCCAAGCGTTTCGCGTTCAGAGAACGTACGACCGAAGATGACCAGAGGCTGATCCGACGGTCTGAAAAGGTAGAGGAACATCCATGCGCCGAAGAGGCAAAGAAGGACGAGGAGAGAGAAAGGATGTGATAAGAGAGAGAAAGCGAGTACGAGAACGAGTAGGGTAACGTAGTTGACTTTGAAGTAGGAGAGGTTTTTCCGTATCCGAGAGTAGGCTTCGGAGAGGGAATCGGGCCGGGCCATGGCGCTTCGGTCTACAAGTTCGTACCATGGCCGACGTTGAGAGAAGCCGTGACGGATGAAGGAGGACAAGCGTGAAATGAACGCGCGGAAGGCTGGGGTGGCGATCGGTGGTTGGGACTGAGCGTTGGGTTGAGAGTTAGAGACTGGGAGTGTCGGTTGGGCGGCCATTTCTGGCGCGTAAAAGTTGGGGTTGGTGGGGCGTGAGGTTGTACAGTGGAGCGAGAGATTTGGGATCGAGAGAGAAAATAGTTACCCTGTCAGCCGTGCCAAAATTTTATATATAGTGAGAGGTATAATTGTGTGTATTGCAACTCATGGTATAATTATGAATCTAGATCCCCTTTGGAGTTTAGATCACGGTACTAGTGATCACCGTCAAATTGTGTGGTCACGATGTTTTCTACTCATAATAAATACAGTCAAATTTCTTAACATCTTTAAGCAGATTATTTTCTAAAAGAATAATTTTTTAAAATGTCTTAAAATTTAACTAATTTCACAAGATATTTGTATTCTAGTTATTGATACTTTAACTAATTTTAGAATCACTTTAAATATTTTTATAATTTTTTTTCATTTTTTAATCATTTTCTTTGCTTAAAAAAATAAAAAAATAGAAGTAATATATTCCCGAAAAAGGGGAGTGATTGACCTAAAGTTTATTCTTAAAGCACATTTTCTAATCCTCTGATTGGATGCTTTTTTTTTTTTTTTTTTTTTCAAGGCCAAACAGAACTTAATTATTTGCTTAACTGGATTAAGTTCGATTTTTTAATCAGATAATTCCGGATGCTTTACGGCCTTCACTCTTTGATCAAGCTTTATGGGAATGTTTTCCCCCATAATCCACTCAGCATTTACTTGTATGAATTCAATCACAACTCAATTATTGTCTTTCCTAGACATTTTAAGAGATTCATGATTATGCAAAATGACGGTATGCGGACTCTTATATCACAACTCAATCTTACAAATTTTTTTCACAACCCTGATACGACAGCTCACAATTTACTAGACTGGACCCATATCGAACAAGCATGACCTATTTATAGACTAACAAATTACGAGCTGTCACGTTAAGATTGTAAGAGAAAGTTTGTATGTGTAGTATTACTCATGTTATGTGCACAAGTGCAAGAAACAATGAATCATCAATCTTTCAAGCTCTTCAGATAAGCACCCAGTTGGCCAGTTCAACCATTAGACGACTACTCGGATATGCAAACTCCTCATATTCAAGCATATTTCATCTAAGGGATGGAATGTTTAACTTTAATCTTTGCACCATACCAACTTGAACGATGATTAATGTTTCAGTTCATTATCAAAGTGCAAGTTTGTAATAATATTTACAATAGTTATCTTGTCTAAACAAAAAAGTTAAAAGTTAGGAAGAAATGTTGACCCTCAAAGAAAAACGGTCAACTAAAATTGGATTATATTGATATACAGTGTTGAATGGATAAACGTTATTGATTTCATTTTAATCTTTAAATTCGATGTTCAATACTTAAAAACAACTTTTTAGTCTTAATACGATAACTTGTGTTACAAATCGTTAGCATTTTCTATGGCATCTACATTAACAACTTTCTTTTGAAAGCTGAAGCTTATAAAAATGAGACTTAATTATCGTTTGTCTTCCTTAAGGTTTAAGAAAGTATCAACAAAACCTCATAAGTATTAAAAATCATCAGCTATATCCCCTCACTTCTCATAAGCAGTGTCGTAAGACTCGGACCAGGCCTTGACCTAGTCAAGAGGCCAGTTCCCAAGTCCATCGGTCTAACTGGTTGGACTGATCGATCAAACCCGTAATGTCAACATGACATATTGTTATTTGAATTTGGATTTAAATTTGGACTTTCGATTTATTTTATTTATGTTACATACTGTTATTTGGACTTTGGATTTGGATGGAATTATTTTGAAAATTTATTAGAATTTTTAAATTTTATTATTCCATGTTGACGTTATGTTAATATCACTGGTTCGATTCTTTGACCCAACAGTTGAATCGGCAATTCGACATTGTTCTGTCGGTTCAACCCCAGGTCAATTCGATTCAATTACTATATTCGGCCTTTACGATTTACCTGGACTGGATAAGGGTCTGATTCTCGAGCGAACTGGTCCAACTGACCGATCCGGTCCAGGTTTTAAAACAGTGGTCATAAGTATACCATGATTTTGCAACGTCTCTTTAAACCTTTAGGGAGGTGAGAGACAATAACCTTAAAATGAAGTTCCTTAGCCAATCATAGCTTTATATCTAATCTTCTACTTCCTTGTTTTGCACTCAAGAAAGTTTCCATTTATGATTACAATGGAAATTCCTTCTTTTAAGATTTATCGTTTGGGATGTCTCCATTACAAACTAGTTCACTGCATACAGGAATCAAGGTATCTTAATATAATTTTTTTCTTGTATAGTTATCCATCTTTCAGGTTTCTTCCTCAACACAAAAGTATGTTTTTAGTTAAAGCACCTAACTAATATATGCTTCACTTTTTGACTTTCTTCCCCATAAGAATCTTACCTTTACTTCCAACTCATTGATGGTTGAGTCTTTAAATATGAAGATCATTTTGATGAAGTCCTTACAGAGAGAAGGAAGCAAGGAAATCAAGAAGCTCTCATGGCTATGGCTACTTCATCTTGTTGCTATCCTGATATATTTGAATGGGTTCAAAATCTTCCACCAATCTCTCAATGGAAAGCCAATTCCATGTCAATATGCATATGTTCCACAGCTTCACTTCAGCCATCTCTCAATCTTTCTGTAGCCAAAAACCTTCAATCCCCAGCTGTTTCCTTCTCTATAACTGCAGACTATAATGTCTCCATATCTCTTTGGACTTCGAAACCATTCAAAATCAGCTCGAAATCTTCTAGTTTATTAGACGAAAATACAATTGCCAATCTTTTGATCAACTTCATAGAAGAAGTTCTTAAATATGCCCCAAACAAGTTATGTAACTCCTTGCTCAAGCTTCCAAAACTAGACTCCATCTCCAACTTTAAAGACATTTTCAATTTCGCCTTCATCACTCTTTCGCTTCTCGTATGCATCTATGAAGCTCCTGCCGATCTCCGCTCAGGATGTTTAATTTCTCTCAAGAATCAACTGACGGGTTGCCAATCAAGAGCAGCATCCAGGCAGCTCATGAAGCACTTGGGATCTAACTTGGAAGAGCAGTGGATGAGGTCTATAAACCTTGCGATTACTAATTGGATTATGGAGCTTCAAGCTGCCAACCGCACTCTTAAAACACCATCCCCACTTTTTTCTTATGGATTATCCCAATTTGGGTTGTGGAAAGTTCATCTCTATTGTCCTGTCATCGCCATGGACATCGAAAGCTCCAGCAGCCCTTTAACCGATGAGCGACTTCTCTTCTCCCTGAACTACCACCAACTTGAAGGTGTCATTCAGTTTAACTACAAAGTCACCATTCAAGACAGATGGGTGAACTTGATGATCAACACAGACAACATAAGGTAAATGCTCATTTCAATTACAGAGTTCTTCTCTTCTCATCTTCTGCAGACGTTTTTTTAAACTCTGTTTCACTCTTGATGTTAATAGGTGTGATATTATTCAACTGGTTAATAACAATCTGATGAACGAAAGAGGAATTGGAGTTGATGAAAAGCATTTCCCTTCAAGGATATCATTACAGATAACTCCAACTCTTCAAACCAGCATAATCAGTGTTTCAGTCAGCAAATCTTCAGATAATCCCGCAAGGGAGATTGAGTTAGAGAAAACCATTGAAGGTTCATTTGATCCACCCAACTCTTTCTTGGGGCTCAAGGTATCTGCAGGAGAGACCACGACAATGAGTTTGAAGCCATGGAAATTTGAACAATCTGTGCATGGCTATAGTGCAATTCTCAACTGGTTTCTTCATGACAGCATTGATGGAAAAGAGGTAATCTCCTCCAAGCCATCGAAATTCGCTTTACTCAACCCCAAGGCCTGGTTCAAAGACAGGTACACCAGCGCTTACCGGCCGTTCACCAGGCAAGGCGGCGTAGTCTTTGCCGGAGATGAATATGGAGAAAGAGTGTCATGGAAGATTGACAAAAATGCTATAGGAAGAACAATGGAGTGGGAGATTAGAGGGTGGATTTGGTTAACTTATTTGCCTAACAAGCATAGAACATTTTATAACGAGACTAGGAGGCTGGAATTCAGGGAAATTCTGCCCCTTAAAATTGCTTAGCTTATCAAATCTAGCCATACTGTATATTTTCAGAAACTATGTTGTGTGGAAGCAAAGCAGCATATTACTACTTTGACACGCGTCAATACTGTATATAAGAATCATATCCGATTAATAATATTGCTTATTATTCATTGAATATAACAATTGCGATGATGGTTATACTAACAACTACGATCATGTCTATATTAAGAATATCAATAATACCGAAGCTACAACCTCCTCTTATAACCCTCGACATAACAATTGGTTATTTATTAATTCGTAAATAGATATACAAGATCCATACAAACAGGTAGAACCTATTTTACAAACTGACAAATGATAAACTGCTATATCAGGGGTTGTGAGATTGAGTTGTGTATTTATATATATACGCGTATCTCAACTAATTCTCAGGGTTCATAGAACACTCTCCGAACTCAATATTCTAAGATAAACCATAAATGTAATAAGTGATCTCAGGGTGATTTGAACCCAAGAAATCAATTATGAAGCAAACCAATCCCTTACAAGTGTTATATTAATGGCCCATGGAAGTGTAATTCTGATTTTGACCCCTGAGTTGATTGATTGAAGTTCAATTATTGTCCAAATTACTTTGAGGGGCAACCATTTGTATAAGAGTAATAATACATTCACAAACTTTTTTTCACTAATTTTCTTTAATAAATATGATGTGTCAACTTATGATTGATCATCAGTTCGTAATGGATTTCGCCTATCCAAATGTAAGTAGACCAATTATAAGCTCAGTATTTGTGATAGAAGTTTGTGGAAAGTCTCTGTGATCCTATCTTTATTATGGTATAAAAACTTCCAAAGAGAATTTTGACATGTCGTTTATTAGTTAATTGTTTGACTGACAAGTTGGTCAATATCTCTGTAGAAACCGATCTGTCATTTTTGTAAGTCAATTACGATGAGCAACAAGATACCGTTACATATTAAATGAGGTAAAATTATTGGGTAAAACTCATAAAAGCTAGTGTTAGACTGTTAGTGTTACTAAAAACAAGAATTGAATAATTTTTATATTGTTTATATTTAAATAAAAAAGAATCTTTATCTTGATTTGATAGTATTTATTATTTAATAAGATTAAAATATTCTTAAATTTAAGAAAAAAAATTCGATTATGTTGACACTTCCATCTATCAATTAACAAAAATCCACAAGTAATAATTTTTTTTCCTAAAAAATGGTGGTAATTACTATTCAAGACAGCACCATGCCGGCTTCACCAACGACACGTGTGTCTGGGATTGAGAGCTCTTTACTTTTGGTCCGTAATCTAGTGGCGAGTGTATGCATCGTTCTAGTTCGGATTCTAACTTAAAGGCATTCAATTATAATTTAATACACGATAGTTTTGCACCAATGACTTTTTAACTAAGTACGATGACTAATTGTGTGAATCAAAGATTTTTTTTATATTAGGTTGAATTACTATTAAATCTTTTATATTAGGTTGAATTACTATTACGTTATTGCCCTTAGTAAGGTAAAAGTAACCTATCTCACTAGGGTAAAAATTATTTTAATACACATAGTTGGAATCCAAATATGTGATAAACTCATTTTGTCTAATAATTCTAAATCAGAAAACATAATCATAACTATGATATCGTAATTACCGCAATTAAACAAGAGAGGGGAAGCGGCCAAGTTGTTGAAGCAGGGATAGATAGATAAATCCACCCGGCCCACGTGAGAAACAAGTGGTTAAAAAAATTGAAACCCAAGCGGTGGAGAAACTAAGGCAGAGTGGACGGAGATTTCGAGGGAAACCAAATAACAAAGGAACACACTTCACTAATTATCTCCTCGTTCTTCATTAGCTAAGCCTCAGCTCAACCAATCCAACCTACCATTTTTAAAACTCCACTTTGTCTCTCTCTCTCTCTTGTTCAGCTCTCATTTTCATAAATCTGTTAACTCTTGCCTCTCGCTCTCTCATAATTTCATTTTCTTTCAATGGAGTCCTCCGCCGCTCTCCGATCCTTCAACTGTAAGCTCCTCTGCTTTTCAGATCCATCTCACGTGTTTCCATTTCATTTCTTGAGCTTATTGTTATTGTTATCATGCATCTGTATATTAAGGTTAGTTGAAGTTCTGATCATGAGAGTTCTTTTCCGTTTTCGTTTATGTGAAGTGGAGACGAGGTGGATTTTGCAAAAAAAAAAAAAGTAGTTAAAATGACATTGCAGCTGATTGACACTATTTTCCTTGAATTTTAGTTTGTAGGAAAATGTTTCCTTATTTTGATTGTTTAATTTTTCTTATGCGGTTGAATTTCTTTCATATCAGCAGTGAGAGGTTATATTTGTCGGAACATGTTAGTAGGACTCTTTAGAAGAAAAAAAAAATCGTATGAAGCACAATTATATTTGTTTTACTTTTGGTGATTTTTGTTTTTAGGAAATGTTTTCGATATGTAGTTTCTCTGGATTCTTTTCTCTTTGTTTATTGTTTTGTTTTCGAATCTTTATAATATCAGCCGCAGGAGGGTAGTTATATATTTTGTGAGAATGGACAGAAATATCACATATGTGTATTATTCTTACAACCTGAGCTGAATTCAAGGTGTAATATGCAATCTGATGCTTAGATCTTATTGTTGGATTCTAGATTCTATAGGCACTGTTTCACAAGTGGGATCGCTGCTTGAGAGGCCTGGAATGGTGTCTATTCAAAGTAGTTGCTGGCACGTCTCGAGTAAACCGTACAAACTCGTTGCTTCTCCTATGAAGCGGTACAGAACAGTTGTATTGGGTGCAAAGACATCTGAAGCTACTGTGGCAGCCAAGTCTGACAGTGAGTTTCATAGTTTTGTTTTGCTCCATTGTCATGGTGTGAAAAGGCTTATCCCTCCATTGGTAGTTTCAGGACCAGTATTGTTAGAAATAAACTGTGATTCCATAAAGTGGTGAATTTTTATTGTCACGTGAAATCTTATTGGAATTTTCTCTGAGCATGTTTAATTTGGTGCATATGTGCGGGCAGTAGGTGATTAGGTTTGTACATGAGACAACACAGGATGCTGTTTTAATTTCTTTGTCACTAATTTTTAAATTGTTCACTTTTAAATTAGAAGAAAAAGCCAGTGTACGATGCATCTAAATTTGATTGAAGGCTGCTCAGTTAAACAATCTTATATTGAAACTTAATAAGTTCTTTTTCATCCATTTGGCAATCCAGTTATGAATGAAGGATCTACTTTGTGTGAAGTAGTGAACTCATGTTTGATTGCAATGGAAATGATTGTTATGTTGAGAAACCATGCTTGCATTTGGGTTCTTATTCTTGTTTAGCCCTATGTTCCTCAATTATAGTCATTTGTGAGAATTCCTTTACATGTGTGTTTATGAATGGAATGTGTGAACTTATTATTAGTGCTTAATTTGGCTTTCTAATGATTATGATGAGGCAGTTTCATCTGAGAGTGCTACTCAAAGCTGTTTGGAGAAGAATACCCTGCGGAATGCAACCTTCCCAAGTGCATTTGAGGTGAGTATTTTTCCTCAAGAGCTTTTTTTGCCTTATATTCACATACAATTCTCAGTCCTTATTGTTGCTTATTAGCTGTATATCTCTGCTTCTCCTTTCCATTTGCTTTTACGGTTATTTCATATAAATTGATTAACTGTGCTCATCTGTTGAGGTTATGCATTTCATATGAGAAGAAAGCCTTGAAGTTTATTGTTTGGTACCACTTTCCAGGAACAAATTTCATTGCTCCATTTTTAAATTGAACTTCATTCACTCAAGAGTTAAGGAAATTTATGAAATGATAATGTATTTTGCTTCCTTGATATTAATCTGCAATTCTTGCCACTTTTTCTTCTGATCTGAATTATAACTAGCTTACTTATTGGTTACACATCACCAGGCATTGCTACTGGAGGTCTGTGACGAGACAGACATTGCTGAGCTGAAATTGAAGGTACTATTCTGAAGTTCTGGCTTGCTTGTTCTTTATCTGAAAGAAAAAGAGAAAATTGCTGGCACTGCACTGAGAACCTTCGCAGTTATGACAATAGCTTTTTTGAATTTGTGAGTATTTATGTTACTTTATGATAGGTTGGAGACTTTGAAATGCAAGTGAAGCGGAATGTTGGAGCCACTAAAGCTCCCTTGTCAAACATTTCGCCAACAACACCACCACCTATTCCAACTGAACCCATGGATGTATCAGCTCCTGCGGCTGCAGCTGCACCACCGACACCACCAAAACCCTCTAAAGAAAAAACCAGTCCTTTTTCTAATGTGTCGTTTGGAAAGTCACCAAAATTAGCAGCCTTGGAGGCTTCTGGATCAAATGGTTATGTTCTAGTATCTTCTCCAACGGTACATGTTCCTAGACAGTAATTCCATTCTTAATGTTTTGGAACAATGTTTTCCAGTGTAATTAATGTAATTTCTTCTTTGCCAGGTTGGTTCATTCCGAAGGAGCAGAACAGTGAAAGGAAAGAAGCAACCTCCCATCTGTAAAGAGGTATCTCTGCTTCACCTTAGTTCTTTCTGTCTTCGCCATTGTGCTTTCAGTTATTAAACTTGTTCGCAACTGACAATTAAACTTTATAAATTCGTAAATATGTTTCACTTTTTAAGATCTCTATGGAGTTAATGCAACTTTTATCATCAGTCTCATCGTAAAGGCTAAAGTTACTGCTGAAATTTAATTTCCTAAGCCAAATACCAACTTTTAGGCTTACTATCATAACTACATGGATTCAATTTGCTTTCCATGGTATTGGGAATTAACTATTCAAACTATCCAGGGTGATGTGATTAAAGAAGGACAAATAATAGCATACTTGGATCAATTTGGTACTGAACTTCCTGTGAGGGTGAGTTTACCTTTCTGATTTCTTAATTGTAAACTATTTCCTCCCATAATAGATGTCTCCTGATATGATGTATACCTGATTTGTTGAGCAGTCAGACGTGACCGGAGAAGTCTTGAAGCTCCTCTTCAATGATGGAGGTATAACATTTATAACCTTTTGTTATATATCATTATCATATCCTAAAGTCTTGAGTCACTTAGTATAGGGTGTAACCATGGACTTTGATTTGACACTATACAAATCGCCTATGGACTCTGACATCTGAAATACAGCATGCCATGCTTATAAATCAGCCAATATCAGCAAATTGTGCAAATCTGGCAATGAAGCTCATCTAGTTATCTAATTTAAACTTTGTGTGTTATAGAGGCTGTTGGTTACGGAGATCCTCTCATGGCCGTCTTGCCATCATTCCATGGTATCGAATGAGCCTTCTCTCCTATAAAGAGCATTTTTGCCGGCTTTGTTGTTGGAGAGTTGAGACTGCCACGGTTCTCCTTTTATTTCAAGTCCTCGTATTCTTTCCATCGTTTGCTCTTTTCCGTTGTTCAATCAGAAGACATGAGTATAATTGGTGATATGTACTAGACCTCAATGGGTCAATCACAATTAGTTGCAGATCCTGGAATAATTTCATTAAGCACACTATATAGATTGAGAAGAAATATGTCATTTGTGTTAGATCATATTCTTGTAAAACTTTGTCAAAGTTGTAGATGTTTGATGTATCCCAAACAATACAAACAGCTTTTATTTTCATGTGACTGGGGGTGTTCAAAAGCTGTTAACGAGTTTCTTGAATCAAAACGGTTTTTCGGTTCAGAAAAATTCCTGAACCAAAATCGAACCAGTTTAGGGGAAAACCGATTTTTCGGTTAATCAAAAAATCGCTTATCCGTTTTGAAAAAACCGATTAATCGGTTTTGAACCAGTTTTTCTTTTAAATTGGATTAAACTTTTTTTTTTTTTCCCCGAATTAAATTGTAAATATCAACAACACATTTAAATAATTAAATATTCATACATATCTATTGACTACAATTAATAATACATTAAAAATTAAGCAAATAAATTTAATTTTTATTTTATTTTAATATATAATACCCATTAATATTATCTTTTTTTTTTAATTTTAATTTAATGTATAGTATATATATATTTTAGTAAACCAGTTAGTAAAACCGGTTTCGGTTAACTGGTTTGCATTTTCACCCAAATTGGAAATTGAATCTAAAATCTGGTTTTTTGAATTCTTTGAACTGTAACTGAACCAGTTTTTTTGTTAATCAATTTTTCAGTTCGGTTTTTTTTTTTTGTATTTTTTTGAACACTCTACCTGTGACAATAAAAATCCATGCAACATTTAATTAAAATCAAAAATTCAGAAAAATAATCTCCACCAAAGCCATGGAGACAATTTAATAATAGCTAGTGGATTTTGAATATTTTACGAAATAAAGACCACAAAAAAAAGACAAGTATTTGAGGCCAAAATTTCGCCACCAGGAACGCCATTGGTTCGGTATACACTATGAGTTGGCTTTGCGCTAACTCGTAGCAATCTCTAAATGGAGGCCCACACGCACAATCACAGGCCTACTTTTGCAACTAATCCGCTTCTATACCGCCAGCGTACTTCTCTTCTACGACGTCGTGTTGGTCTTGTCTCCACCAAAAAACACTGCCACGTCACCTCTCTTTCCCTCGCTTCTCATCACCACCACCATCACCACCACCATTATCAGAACCAGAACCAGAATGTTCCTGAATCCAACTCACTCTCCCGCCGCCACGCGTTGGTCTCTCCTTTCATTGTCGTCGGGGCATCTATGCTCCTCCAATCAGCTCCAGCCGCCACGGCAGCTGGAGACGATACCACAGCTGCGAGTACCGCGCCGAGGAATCCGGAAACAGTTGCGCCCGAGGAGGTTGTCGTTTCGAGAATATACGACGCGACGTCGATCGGAGAGCCGTTGGCCGTGGGAAAGGATAAGAATAGAGTGTGGGAGAAGTTGATGAACGCGAGAATTGTGTATTTAGGCGAAGCCGAGCAGGTTCCAGTGAAAGACGATAGAGAACTGGAGCTTGAGATTGTTAAGAATTTGCGAAAACGCTGCGTTGAGAGCGAGCGAAAGATCTCTTTGGCTCTGGAGGTGTTTCCTTGTGACTTGCAAGACCAGCTCAATCAATACATAGATAAGAGGTTGTATTAAGATGTTAATAATTTTATTTTTATTTTTTAAAATTTCAAGAATTCTTATTGCTGTTTTGTGGCTTATATTGAGACCTGCATTTGATGGCAGGATGGATGGAGAAAAGTTAAAGTCTTATGCGTCGCATTTGCCGCCTCAACGCTGGCAAGAGTATGAGCCTCTGTTAAATTTCTGTCGTGATAATGGAGTTTATCTTGTTGCTTGTGGTACTCCACTCAAGGTAGTTATGGTCCAGTAACATTACTTGATCAATGTTTCTGTTACTACTTGTATACAAAATAGTTAAGTTACATATAGTGGTAACTGGCCGATAACAGTAGGGAACCTCGTAACTAGTATATTTATTGGTTTTTGCGTTACTTACTGTTCTTACCTCATGGAATATTTTTTAATCTTGCAAATCTTTTAGGTTCTAAGGACTGTTCAAGCAGAAGGTATTCGAGGGCTTTCTAAGGGGGATCGCAAAGTATATGCGCCTCCTGCTGGTTCAGGTTTCATTTCTGGTTTTACTTCTATCTCGCGTAGACCATTGGTCGATGTGAACTTCCCAAATCGGTTGGTTCCATTTGGCCCAAGCTCATATCTATCTGCACAGGCTAGAGTAGTCGAGGAGTATACTATGTCTCAAATAATTTTGCAAACAATGGTGGATGGAGGTGCCAATGGTATGCTTGTAGTGGTGACTGGTGCAAGTCATGTCACATATGGAGCAAGAGGGACTGGGGTACCGGCAAGAATTTCAAGGAAGATACCAAAGAAAAATCAAGTTGTTATACTACTTGATCCTGAAAGGCAATACATACGAAGAGAGGGAGAAGTTCCTGTTGCTGATTTTTTGTGGTATTCTGCTGCCAGACCATGTAGCAGAAATTGTTTTGATCGTGCTGAAATAGCTCGAGTAATGAATGCAGCTGGTAGGAGGCGAGATGCCCTTCCCCAGGTTAGCTGTTCTTCATAGTACAAGGAATAGCATTAGTTTTTAGTTGACTTTTATTTTTGTAAAGTATCATTGAATTTCTTTGAGAATGTATATATTTCTTTATCTCATAAAGAAGACATTGTGCCATGCTTATCAGGACCTCCAAAAGGGCCTTGATCTTGGCATTATATCACCAGAGGTACTACAGAATTTCTTTGACCTGGAACAGTATCCTCTTCTTTCAGAACTCACTCATCGCTTCCAGGTATATTTTCTTACTGAGAAAGATCCTTGTTTGGTCTTCAAGCATTAGAAAGTTTCATCATGCTTTATTATGTTTTGTGACCCTGCCTATTCTTTGGTTTGATATTATTTTCCAAAATTCCGATCAGAGAAAGTAATTGGTTCTACAAAGAAAACCAATTGATGATAGCATAGTTAGATATATAGCACGTTAGTTTTGAATAGATGCTCAATTTCACCATAAATTATTTGAATACAGGGTTTCAGGGAGAGATTGTTAGCTGATCCCAAATTCTTGCATAGATTAGCAATAGAAGAAGCAATTTCAATTACCACTACTCTTTTGGCTCAATATGAGAGGCGTAAAGAGAATTTTTTTGAAGAGCTTGACTATGTTATCACGGATACCCTTAGGGGGATAGTGGTTGACTTTTTCACTGTCTGGCTTCCTGCCCCAACTATCTCATTCCTTTCATATGCTGATGAGATTAATGTGCCAGACAATATCGATGCTTTAAAAGGTCTTCTTGGGTCCATTCCAGATAATGCATTTCAAAAGAATCTTGCTGGTAAGGACTGGAATGTCAGTCATAGGGTTGCATCGGTGCTCATTGGTGGTTTGAAACTGGCTGGTGTGGGATTTATTTCCAGTATTGGGGCTGTGGCTTCCTCAAATATATTGTATGTGATACGCAAATTCTTAAATCCATCATTGCTTAGTAATCAACAAAACAAAAGGTCACCAATTCTTAAAACAGCTGTTATTTATAGCTGCTTTCTTGGAACATCTTCAAATCTACGTTATCAGGTAAAGATATTACTTTCTGCATTAATCATTTCTTTGGCATCACTGATAAGTTTTTAGCAAATAAATAGTGTGATACATTATGTATAGCTGATAAAAATATTAATGCAGATAATCGCTGGAATAGTGGAGCATCGAATTTCTGATGAATTTTCTTCTTACACATTATTTGTAAATATGCTATCTTTTATTGTCCGGACAATTAACAGCTATTGGGGAACTCAGGTTAGAAATTTCTTCTCTTCTTTTAAGTTCATTGTCTTTTTAAATCCTGTCTTCATTTTTTCTTGAGGACCATATTCAGTTATTGTGATCTTATCATTGCATAACTTAGAAGTCTGTCCTAGAACCATGCTATAAGGGTATTCATCCCTGATTGAATTGTTTGAAATTGCAAGGCCTAGGTCATTATGATATGTATTTCTGTCACAAGAGAAAGGCTGCAAGACAGATATTTGTATACTGTTATTCAAGTGAAATTGTTTGGGTAATTGTTATGGGCCCTGAGAGATGCTGAAATTTTATCATTATCCCATATTTTAAAAGATAAATAAAAACACTCCTCTGTGGGTGTTTCTTTAATTTTAAAACATTGTTGGCTACAGAATTTAAAAATCTCTTAGAGGATCCTTAATAATTGCTCAAATTTTTTAAACTGCATAGGTTTGTTTATTTATTTTTAATATTTACAGCTGGTAGTATCTAGGTTGGTTGTGATTTACCAGTTCAGTGTTGACATTGGCACAAATAAACTTGGAATTGCAGTATCTTTATTTCTTGATTAATCTTTCTAGTGAACTCTCAAAATCACCTCTCACAGCACCAGTATTGCAGTTGTATTTTCCTTATTCTCTTACTCAGTATTAACATGAGTTTCTGTCACTAAATGCTGTAGCAATGGGTTGATCTTGCACGCTTTTCGGGAATACAAGCTCGGAAGAGCGAGCCCGCTTACAGAACACCAGAATCTTCTGGTCCTGCTGTACTGGAATGCAACACTACAGAAGAGAGTAGTATAGATGAAATCAAGAACCAATGAGGTGATAATTTTTGTTTTAATTGTCACTCCAATACATAGATTACTCTTCCAATGATTCTGGGAGAGTTGCAGTTTGTATATTTATCCCTGCCCAGGCCGGACTGTGAATTTTTAAATATAATTCTTCAAAATTTTGGTGAATATAAAGTGTAGGCACCAGCATTAGCTGCATAATAGATGAATATTACATTAACATTAATCGAGCATTTAGGCCTATGGTTTGCTGCCACAAGATTTAGGGTTTGAGTCCCCTCATAGACATCGACATGGTCAAAAGCTATTGTTTCTCGTTTCTCAACAGATTGTAGGGTTCAGAGGACCTCTAATTTCGAGACTCCTGTTTTGAACGGATTCGCAACTGGAGTTGATGGATTTTGGATTAGTAGAGAAAAAAATTACTATTATCCTAGCCTAAGAATACTTATTAAGTAGTGCCTTTGATAATCATTATCAAACAAGAGTTCAATACAGCTGTGTGTTTTTATCTTTGGATTACATGGGCATGAGCATCATTGAAGAAAAAAAAGAAAATAAAAATCATTAGCGAGCTGGAAATTATCTGTGCATTACTGTCTACAAGTCTTGTTTACATCACAGTTTATGCTCATTCAGACTCGTCTCCTCCATTCTCTTTAGCAGCTTCTCTTTGACTTTTCCTAAGGCAAATTCTAGATTCTGCAGCTGCATCATATAATTGAATATTGTCAATATTTAAAGTTCTTAGATTTTGGAATTAATTCAATGGCAGCAATAACTACCTCTTGCATGGCAAACTTGTTATGGATGAACAGCCCACTAAACAGATCAAAACTATTATTAACAGAGCTCTCTTTCTGCAGAAAACAATATCTGATGTTAAAGCTCCTCTTTATTGTACATTGTTTATGCTTTTGTTGGTTGGTGAGAGATGAAAATGAAAAGAAAAATCAATTTTTTCATGAGCATACCACTTGTAGAAGTTTCTCAAACCCCTTTGTGTTCATGGGTGTGGACTGTATCTCCATTTCTGATAAAACCCTGTGCAGAAGGTGGAAGCTTAATTCGAACTCTTAAATCATAAATTAGGAGAAATTGAAAAACAATAATACCTGCCAATTGTGTGAGTAAGAAACTGGCTTTTGGCTGCTGCTTTATCGTGTTCTTCGCAAGACATTTCCAGCATTTTGCAACCCTGTGTTATTTAAGATTAAACTCAAACTAAACCTATTGTTTGTGGGAAGAAGAGTGATTATTTTCAAGATTGAATTGATTTTAGTCGGTGGGTGTGGGTCTCGTGTGTTTTTGTTAAATTTGGCTGTTCTAAGTTGCCAACAGGTTGATTCTAACACGGCGGTTATTATGATATATTTTTGTCTCCTCCCTCACGTTACTCATTGGTCAAGGTCAGCAATGGTTATCGTTCAACCCACCGCCGTATCTTATTTCCATTATTTTATGGAGATTTGCCTGCAATCCGGAGATTACTAACAGTTTGACTACGCACATACCTCACTTTCAAAGATCTGAAGGAAGCTTGAACAGGTTTCCTCATCCCTTATCCTGACTTTCTCGAACACGAAAGTGAGATCTTTCCACCCATCTTTCCCACTCTCTGGACCAAACATGGGATGAGTGCAAAGCACATCCATCTCTTCCGGCAACACCTGAGAGCAGAAAAAATTCATTATTTTGGACATATGCATAGAATAGAAGAGTGGGAATTTTTTTTTTATGTTTGTTTACTTGTAATAGAACGTTTCTTGGGTACTCTTTGACAGAAAGAACATCGGCAATAAGCGTTGGCCGTTTTACGAAATTGAGCGGCAGTGACTTGAGGATCTCGGATAGAGATAGAATCGATGTGCATATCAATATGACATCGTTATCAGCTTCAACAAATGCACGCATGTCCCTGGAAATGTACAAAGAGGAATTATTATGCAACATGAATAGCCGGATTAACTTCTGGAGGTATGAGACATTTACCTGAAAAATGAGATACCCAACTGATCACAGAGCTGAGAGTGATCAGTACGAGAAGTTGCCTGCAAAATATGGCCTTGTTTGATCATGGTCTTCGCCAGGAACTGGCCGAAGGTGCCAAAGCCTACTATGCCAATCTTTTGAGTTCTTGAGGAGGAAGAAGAAGAAGTTGAAACAGACATTTTTGCAAGACACAAAGTGAGAGAGAGAGGGACTGTGTTTTTTATTTTTGCCCTTTAAGGATGCTTACAAAGAAGAGCCGTGCTTAAGTAGGGCTGACATGTTTTCGTATAAATATGGGAAACCTTTAGATTAAGAAACTGCAGACAGACGTGTTCCATTTATCCCGAATGTTGTGAGACTTGGCCAAAAATGGGTGGAAAAATATTTGATTGAGAGAGTTGGGGCCTTAAAGATCTCAGGTTTACTGCCCGCTAGTTATTACCTGGCTAGAGCTTCCTTCACTGGTCCATTTGATGAATTAATTTATGGGCCCATCTGCTGACTTCTCTCAAGATCATCAGTGACCACATAATTCCAATCAGTAAACTTGTCTTTTGATGTCCTTATAGTAATTAGAATAGATAAAATTTTGTCGTGAAGTTCATCGAATCTGGACTTTGAAATGTTGGTGAAGTACAAAACATTTCTTATGTGGGAGAAATATGAATGCAGAAAGCAGAAAGCAGAAAGACATTTCTTCTACAAACTCGAAACGCTTGTTTCTCGTGTTAGCACGCTTATATTCATCGATCAATTGACTGTTGCGTTTTCTATCTTTAGTGTTTTCAGGTCCAAACTGAAGGAACCTGATGACTATAAGGCGAACAAATTCATGTCTAGCCGTACGAAAAGCATATGATAGTGACTCAACATCATCTTGAACGCCAATGAACGGGAAGCAGCAACCTGGAATAAAGATTGACGAGTGAGAACAGAAACAGAAACTGATCGCTCGGATTCCTCATGAACAAGAATTCCACTGAACATGGTGCCTTCTGGAGGACATTGAGTTGACTGTTTGGATGGCACAGCTTACAGAATCAACACCACCATCAATCGCCTTTTTATGGAATGGCATGATCACAATCGTGGCTCGTTGTCATGAGCCATTTGACAGATTTCATCATGCATTAACTGGATATGGGAGATTGAAGTGAATGATGAAGTGTAGCATTGCCTTGATTATGTTCTTCATATTTTTTAGTGCATTCACAATGCACAATGTGGCCTGTTGCTGATGTGTTTGTCTCAGTGATTTCATCGTTAACAGAAGTAGTGGGGTGCTTCGCCCATGGAGCTCAAAAGAATCATTGCTGTGACGCAATGGGTGTCCTCAAGGGTGTCCTAAGTAGTACCATTAAAAGAAGAGTGTAAAGCCTATGGTATGGCCTTTCGTCCTGGTCTAAACATCATGGAGGGTACACTTTTGCTCCAATTATGAAGATGAAGAGCATAGGGATAATAGTCCAACTGTTTCAGAAGTTGTGCCGCTCTTATAGGGAACAAGCCTTCTGCAAAGGTTTTGATGCCCCAGCATTGACCAGTTGTATGGAAAGTGATTGTGAGGATTGTCTTCGTCAATCTGTGGGCTTCTATGAGAGTCACTACCATGGGAAGCCCGGCTGCCTTATATGAGACCTAGTTGTATGTATATCTGGAAATTCGATCGTTCTAACGCCACTCTTGTTCCTACATCTTCTCAGCCGCCGCCGTCGCTCCTTCTCCACGGCTTCCTGATATAACTTTAAAAAAGCAACATTTCTTCTTTCTTCAAACAATTTCTAATCTTTAGCAAACCTCTCAATAGGATTCGAACTCAATGAAGTTTTGAGCATCTGTCAGAGAAAAAAGGAATGGATCTTGTACGATTCCTAAGAATTAAATTATTCTTTGATTTTTTTCCGGAAGTAGTACTTATTCATATTGCTTTTCACATCTGTGAATAGCTGGGACATTAAGCAATATCATATAGGCATTTAAGGGAATTGGTCTGATTCTATCTTTGTTTGTTTTATTCAGATAGAAAGGATCCCGAATAATAAATTTTTTACGAGTCCTTATGTTCGCTTGGTAAAAAGTCAGATCAGAAGATATCATTAAATATTGACTATAGTACAACATTTTTTCTGTTTTGAGGATGCTGGCAAAGGAGGCATTACATCTAGAACTATTTAATCATTGTTTCTTCTGTACTAGTTATCATTATAGCACTTGTTGCGTTCACTTGTGTCCTTGTATACAAGGAGAAAAGGCAAAGCAGGAGACCAGAGGTAATAAGGAGATAGAAGGTATCTGCAATTTTCTCTGCTATAAGACCAGCAATAATTTTTTTTTTTTTTTTTTAAGAGTTCTAACTTCTTGCTGTTATGTTTAGATGTTGATGAAACTGATAATATGGAATCCTTGCAATTCGACTTCAGTACTATCGAGCTGCAACAAATGACTTCTCAAATGATACAAGCTTGGACAAGGGGGATTTGGTGTTGTTTACAAGGTATATTAAGTGTTCATTAACAAAATGATATCAAATTGAGTCAAAATGGGTTAAATTGTAAGTTTTTAATTCATTGAAGCTATACAATTTCAGGGTAGGCTTCCTGATGGATAGGACATTGCTGTGAAGAGGCTGGCTAAGAATCAGCACAAGGAGAATTAGAATTTAAAATGAGGTCCTCTTAGTGACCAAGCTTCAACATAGGAACTTGGTTAGACTTTTAGGTTTTGTTTGAAAGGAAATAAAAGGCTTCTCATCTAGAGCTTGTGCCCAATTTAAGTCTAGATAACTTCAGATTTGGTATGGTTTTACTGCTCTTTTGCTTTGACTTTTGCATTCTTGTAGCTTTTTCAGGACTAGAATATTTTTACAAATTTTCTACAATCAATGGCTTTGTGAATTTGCGGATCCGATAAAGCGTTTATTATTGGACTTGGAAACTCGATACAAAATCATAGGGGGCATAGCCCGAGGACTTCTTTACCTTCATGAAGATTCCAGGTTTTGGGTCATTCATCGTGATCTAAAGCTAGTATATTCTTCTAGATGCCGACATGGTTCCAAAAATTTCAGATTTTGGAATGGCGAAATTGTTCGAAATGGATCAAACTCAAGGCAATACAAGTAAAGTCGTTGGGACCTTGTAAGTATATAATATATATATATAATATTATATATATATGTAAGCATTAAAACTTGACCTACTAAACAAAATCTAACCATTAATGGCCGTTTTCAGTGCATATATAGGCTCCAGAGTATCTAAAGCACGGACAATTTCAGTCAAGTCTGATGTTTTTAGCTTTGGTGTGTTAGTCTTGGAAATCATCAGTGGTCAAAAGAATAGTTCTTTTCATGAGCAAGTGCAGGATCTGTTAACCTATGTAAGTCACTAAAAGTCTTTATAAATATTCTCCAATTCCACACTATCAAGGCCGTGAAATCTTTTTTGCAGGCATGGAGAAATTGGAATGAAGGGACAGCTTTGAATCTGATAGATCCTAGTCTAAGAGTTGATTCATCAGTGAACTGAGAGATTTATCCACATTGGATTGCTTTGTGTTTGTTCAAAGAAGTGATATTTCTTGAAGCATTATTTTGGATTAAACTGGAGCTGATCTGGCGTCAAAAGAAAAGGCTGAAGTTTGAAAATCTGGTCTGGAGCAGTTCACGTAGCTGTTCTGTAGGCATGCTGAAGTGAAGATTTGGTGAGTCAGCATGTATTTAGGTTGTCAACTTTGTATCAAATTAATGTGATGTAATCAGAGTTGCTATGTTGTGTGTTTAGGATGCCATTTTGGACTAAAATATGTTTTATGGTTAGGTGCAATAGTGTCTGTCATGATATATGTCCTCTGAATTTTTCAGTTCAATATAATGCAATATTACAGCTCTTTTCCCTTCTTGTTTTATCACCTTTTCTCTCCCGTAAGACACATTCATGCTCAAAAAACCAACAAGTGGTATCAGAGCTCCATCTTGATCTTAAGGGGCCTGCAAACCTCCATCCTTACACTCTCTGTCAGCCCTTACCTCACCGAAGACAGACTTCATGGCAACAGTTCAGCCTCACTCTTGCCTCCAACCTTAATGGGGAACAGTACCATGTGGGCTGTTAAGATGAAGGCCTACTTGAGAGGTCAGGTTTATGGCAGTATGTAGATGAAGAGAAACAGCCACCACAGTTGGGACCAAACCAACCCTCGCCAGATAAGACTCCATGAAGAGGAGACTGCAAAAGCTCCAAGCCTGTCCCATTTACATGCTGCAGTCACCGATCAAGTTTTTACAAGGATAATGGCTTGTGAGACAGCAAAGGAAGCTTGGACAAGCTTAAGGAAGAATTTGGAGGAAGCCCCCAAACCAGAAACATGCAAGTTGAACTAAGGAGAGAGTTTGAGACATTGAAAATGCAAAGGGTGATTGTTAAAGAGTATGTAGATAGATTAATGATGTGGTTAACAAGATAAGGTTGTTAGGGGAAGAGATAAGTGATAAAAGAATTGTTGAAAAGGTGTTAGTGAGCCTACCCGAAAGGTTTGAAGCAAAGATTTCTTCTTGGAGGATTCCAAAGACTGTCTCAAATCACTTTAACCGAACTTGTTCATGCTCTTCAAGCCCAAGAGCAAAGAAGAAAATTGAGGCAAGAAGACAGTAGTGAAGCTGCATTGTTTGTCCAGCAGAGAGCAAGCCAACTCAAGGAGAAAACAGAAGTTGGGAGGAGAAAAGAGGAAAGGAGAGAGCAAACAAGCGTGGAACAAACCAGCAGGTTTCAGGGTTTTGCACCATGTTCCCACTGCAAAAAGAAGAACCATGCGAGTACAAGTGGGGTTCAGACCAAATGTTCAATGCAGGGCATGCAAGCAGCTTGGCCACATTGAAAAGGTCTGCAAAAACAAACAACAGCAACCTGCACAGCAAGCCAGACTCTGAAGATTTACAGCAGAATTCTGAATCTGAGCAGCTCTTTGTGGCATCCTGCTATGCTGTTCAGTTCAATGCTGGAACTTGGTTGATTGATAGTGGATGTACAAACCACATGAAGCCTGATCTAGAGAATTTTGTGCAATTGGATCAAGCATACCAGTCAAGTGTAAAGGTGGGAAAAGGAGAACTTGTGAAAGTTAAAGGACGGGGAGATGTGGCTGTGCAAACCATGACAGGTACAAAGATCATTTATAATGTTTATTTGTTCCTGAAATCAACCAGAATCTGCTTAGTGTAGGACAAATGCTTGAAAGAAATTACATTCTGCATTTGAAAATAAAACCTGCATTATATTAGATGATGAGAGAAAGGAGGTTGATGCATGTGAAAATGGCTGGGAAAAGCTTCCCGGTTGAACTAAAAAACCAGAGTTTCATGCTATGTCAGTAAACTTAGATGATACAAACCTATGGCATAAAAGATATGGTCATTACATTATGCGGACTTAAGCTAATGAAGCTTAAGGCATGGTCAAAACCTTACCCGAAATAGAAGAGAAAGAGAGCCATGTAGAGTATGCCAAATAGGGAAGCTTAGCAGACCAGCCTTTCCTACAAATCAGGCCTGGAGAGCTACGGAAAGCTCCAATTGGTGCACACTGATGTGTGTGGACCAATGCAGACTCCATCCCTGAATGGATCCAGATTCTTTGTCTTGTTCATTGTGATCATTCAAGAATGACTTGGGGTACTTCCTAAAGCAAAAAGGAGAGTGGCTGCTGTGTTTAGAGGTCAAAGCTGAAGTTGAAAACCAAGTTGGAGTTAAGATGAAGGCTGTGAGAAGTGACAATGGAAGTGAATACACCTCTAATGAGTTTGAATCAACTTGCAGGGAGGCTGGAATATGGCATCAGTTTAGTTGTCCCTACACTCCCCAACAAAATGGAGTGAGTGAGAGAAAGAATAGGACAGTAATGGAGATGTCCAGGTGTTTGCTGACTGAAAAGGAGATGCCAAAGGAATTATGGGCTGAATCAGTCAATAAAGGTGTATTTGCTGAATAGGCTACAACCAAAGCTTTAAAGGATCAAACTCCATTTGAAGCATGGTATGGAGTTAAGCCTCAAGTGGATCATCTAAGAGTATTGGGAGTATATGCTATGTACTCATACCAGCCATCAAAAGGTCAAAACTGGATGACAAAGCAATGGTTGGAATTCTGGTAGGTTACAGCCTCCAATCCAAGGCTTACAGGATCTTCATTCCAGAGTCAAGAAAGGTTGTTGTTCAAGGGATGTAAGGTGATGAGAGGTCAGGTGGAATTGGGAAGAGAAGAAAATTCAAGGATTTACAGCCACAGCAAAGAGAACAAAATGCTGAACAAACTGATGGGGCAGATTCTGAAACAGAAGAAGAAATTTCAGTCAGGGGAACCAGACCTCTTGCTGAGGTTATGGCAGATGCAATGTTGCATTTCTTGAACCAACATCTTACCATGAGGCAACTAAGTCTAAGAATGGAGACTTGCTATGCAGGAGGAGTGTCCATGAAGAAAAGAATGGAACATGGGAACTTGTGGAAAGGCCATCGGGAGGAAGTGATCCAAGTAAAGTGGATCTTCAAGAAAAAACTGAATCCTGATGGTTCAGTTTTGAAGCACAAAGCCAGGTTAGTTGTGAAAGGGTTTGCACAACAACATGGTGTGGATTTCCAAGATACATTTGCCCCGGTTGCAAGACATGATACCATCAGATTGGTTCTAGCTTGGCAGCCCAATTCAAGTGGAAAGTGTATCAAATGGATGTTTAAGTCAGCTTTCTTGAATGGTTGGTTGGATGAGGAGATCTTGTTGAACAACCTGTGGATATGAAGTCAAGGGGAAAGAAGATCAGGTGTATACTGAAAAAGGCCTTGTATGGCCTGAAACAAGCTCCAAGAGCTGGTACAGCAGAATCAATGACTACCTAGTCAGTCTTGGTTATGCAAGAAGCCCCAATGAGCATACTTTATATGTAAAAAGGAATAATGAAGATGTGATATAGGTTTCTGTATGTGGATGATTTGTTGGTGACTGAAACAATGGAATTCAGGTTGAAGAGTTCAAGAAAGCAATGCACAAAGAGTTGAGATGACTGATTTGGGAATGATGACTTACTTCCTTGGAATGGAAATCCATCAATCTAAGATGGCATTTTCATTTGTCAAAGGAGATATGCAAATGAGATGCTTAAGAAATTTGGAATGGATGAATGCAAGTCAGTTGCCACACCTTTGGTGCAAAATCAAAGGCTATGCAAAGATGATGGAGCAGCCCGGTAGATGAGAACGATTATAGGAGATATTGGGAGTTATTGTACTTGACTGCAACACAGGCCTGAGCTGATGTTTTCAATTAGTCTCCTATCAAGATCATGAGCAAACCAAGTGAGGAGCATCTTAGAGCAGCCAAGAGGGTGTGAGATTCATTAGAGGAACTGCAGATCATGGATCTGGTTCAGGGAATCTGAAATTTCAGAATGATAGGATATGCAGACAGTGATTGGGGAGGTTCCTGTGATGATATGCGAAGCACATCAGGGTATGTATTCCTACTGAATTATGGTGCATTTTGTTGGTCTTCCAAGAGCAAGAAGTAGTGGCACAATCCACTGCAGAGGCTGAATAATATCAGCTGCAGCTGCAGTAAATCAAGCTATTTGGTTAGAAATTTGCTGCTGATGTGGAGGTAAAACGGTGAGCCTACTGAAATTTTCGTGATAATCAATCGGCTGTTGCTATGGCTAAAATCCAGTCAGCATGGTCGAACTAAGCACATAAAAATCAAGTTTCATGCAGTGAGGGAGGCTGAGCAATCGGAGAAATCAGAGAGACACACTGCAGGGGGAAATGCAATTGGCTGACATATTTACTAAGTCCTATGTAGGTCCAAGTTTGAAGACATGAAGCTTAAACTTGGTGTCTCAGCAAAAATATCAAGGAGGAGTGTTCAAAGAAGTGATATTTTGTTGAAGCATTATTTTGGATTAAACTGGAGCTGATCTGGCGTCAAAAGAAAAGGCTGAAGTTTGAAAATCTGGTCTGGAGCAGTTCACGTAGCTGTTCTGTAGGCCTGCTGAAGTGAAGGATTTGGTGAGTTCAGCAGTGATTTAGGTTGTCAACTTTGTATCAAATTAATGTGATGTAATCAGAGTTGCTATGTTTGTGTGGTTAGGATGCATTTTGGACTAAAAATTGTTTTATGGTTAGGTGCAATAGTGTCTGTCATGTATATGTCTGCTGTAATTTTCAGTTCAATATAATGCAATATTACAGCTCTTTTCCCTTCTTGTTTTATCACCTTTTCTCTCCCGTAAGACCACATTCATGCTCAAAAAACCAACAGTGTTCAAGAAAAGTAGTTAATAGACTACAATGGCTTCAGTTGTTCTTAGTTATTAGCTACTCTTTGTTCTCCAATTCCCTCGAAACCTGCATTTTTTATGCAATCTACTTCGAGATAGATGATTAAGAATCACCTTTATCAAAAGAAATTAATGTTCAACTTTCATTGGATGAGGCTTCAATTACTGATCTAGATGCTTGTTTTGTCATTTGCTTCTTGATTGAGTTCATGAGATCCTTTCTATTGACGGCTTTGCAATTGGAGTTAACTCATTGTAGCGAGAGATGAAGTTCTGTTTTTGAAAATCAAGACATCCGCTGGACAACATCAAAATCAGAGGTGTAAACTATGTAAACAACGAAGCACAATTTGTTTTCTATGTTATGCAATAACAAACATCCAATACTCTTGAATTATTGCCAGCTAGTAAAAAATATAGCATGTTTACTTGCCCCGTTGTACTGTACTAAAACACTAGTCTGCATTAAACCACCTTAGACAGTTTTGAGAGGAACTAGGGGGTTTTTAGAAATTTAAATTTATAAAAAACTAAATATCAAACTTTTAAGGGTATTCTAGTATTTTCACCATTAGTAAATGGAAAAAACTAACAGCGCATGACAGAAAGTATTTGTTTGTCGTTCTAAAACTTTTAGGTACCAAATTCATTACGGCAAACCTTGGGTATGTGTAAGCGTTCAGCCTTCAAAATACGACGAAGCACAATTTGTTTGCTTATGTTTTGCGCTAACAAAAACATCCAATAATCTTGAATTATTGCGAACTAGCTAGCAGAAAATATGTCATGTTTTTCTTGGCCCATTGTACTGTGCTAAAACACGGTCGGCATTAAACCTCCTTAGACAATTGTTTGGGAGGGGGTCGAAGACTATTTAACGTTGTAGGCACTTCTGATCAATTTAGTCCTCTCCGGACGATGCTAACCGACCATGTCTTCCCAAAAGAACTTTCACTTTATTACCACCATTAATATATATAGATGCGACTTTTCTGTTTACATTATATGGTGCTTCTCTTTCCCTTTGGATAGACATGTCTTTTGAAAATTCCGAATATATATTCAGTATATCAATCTTTTCTTTTCTTTTTTTTTTTTTTTTTTTTTTGGAAATGCAAATTAAAATTTTATCCTTCACTTAAGTCACCATGAACATTAAGTCTTGTCTCCTATGGATACTTGACTTTTCCAAATTTTTTTGAATGTTGAAAAATCAAAGTTTGTACTTGAATGGTAGGGAAACCAATTCTTTATGTGATTTCTGGGCTATTACGAGATATCACTTACTGCACAACATGGTGTATTACTACTGTCACCGTAATATAGAATGATATACTATTCAGAGTTGAAAATTTGGAGTCAAACTTCAAACTTCGAGTTTTGAAACTATAATTCTATGGCTTTCTTTGAAAACTCAGTGCCTAAATGGAAATGCACACCACGGGAGTCAAGTCAACCTCTTTAATGTCGTCTTGGGGCATTAAATTGTTAATTGATACCATAATGGGGTTACTTTACTCGCCATTGAAATTGATCAGTGCCAATCAGAGGTACTAAGCATATGGCTGTTCCTTTTGGCTAAAATGCATCCTGTCAGCCATTGTTATGCTCATTATTTCTCCCAAAATCACAGCCAACAACCCAATATCGCTACCACATTGCAAACACTCAACTTTCACTCCCAATAGTGCCTTCTCAAGAAACCTCAATCAAACTCTTTCTTCTCTCCTCTCAAATGCCACCCTTAGCAATGGATTTCACAACACCACCACTGGTGGCCTGCAGGACCCTGATAGAGCCAATGGCCTCTTTCTTTGTAGAGGAGACATCTCTCCTGAGTTATGCCAAAGTTGTGTCAAGGCCTCTAGTGAAAATATCATAACCCTTTGTCCAAACCAGAAGCAGGCAATTATTTGGTATGATGAGTGCATGTTGAGGTACTCAAACCGGTCGATTTTCGCCGTTATGGAAGAGGAACCTGGTGCTTATCTGTGGAACATAAACAATGTTACAAGTCCAAGTGAGTTTAATGAGACTTTGGGTAATTTGATGACCACTTTGGTGAATGAGGCTGTGGGTTCTAGCAACTTTTTTGCAACTGAAGATATGAATTTAACAACTTTTAGTAGGCTATATGGGCTGGTGCAATGCACTCCTGATATTTTTTCATCAGACTGCAACATATGTTTGACTGCTTGTGTTGGAGAGATTCCTACATGTTGTAATGGGAAGTAAGGAGGTAGAGTTTATAAGCCCAGTTGCAATATCAGGTTTGAAAGTTACCCTTTTTACACTGAGGCCTCTCAACCCCCTCTATCTCCTCCTACAAACGCCACTCCTCCACCATCACCTCCACTGCCACCAGCAACGGTGACAAATTTCGGTGGTAAGCATCTGATTCAGCAAATATTTGGTGATCATCGGATTAATACGTATCTAACCAGTTAAAGGAGTTTGTGCAAGCCACATGCACTGTTGTGACTCTGAACTCATAGCGATATGAATAATATGATATACTCGTTCTATCTAAGCTTTTTGCCGAAGTGATGATTGGATATCTGCAATATAGCCAAGTATATATATTGTCGTACTTGAACAAATTCTTCTCTATGCAGGAAATAGGCAGATCTCCTCAGAGACAATTATTGCAATTACAGTTCCAGCGTCATTTGTCTTCATAATAATTTTATCCACTTCATGCTATTGTGTCCTACGTTGGAAAGAAAGAAGAAAGTACAAAGCTGTAAAAGATCATGGAAATGGTGGTCATATATAAAAGAACTGAATTTAAAGCTTTTGTTTTATCATAATTCCAACTAAAACTAACTTCAAATATTTTATTTTTTCTTTTGGTATAATGTTCAGCTGGAAATGAGATTTCAGTGGTGGAATCTTTACAATTAGACTTGCATTCCATTGTAGCTGCAACAAACAATTTCTCTGATGGAAACAAGATTGGTGAGGGTGGATNTTGTTTCTTCTGTACTAGTTATCATTATAGCACTTGTTGCGTTCACTTGTGTCCTTGTTATACAAAGGAGAAAGGCAAAGCAGGAGACCAGAAGTAATAAGGAGATAGAAGGTATCTGCAATTTTCTCTGCTATAAGACCAGCAATAATTTTTTTTTTTTTTTTTTTAAGAGTTCTAACTTCTTGCTGTTATTTTTTAGATGCTGATGAAATTGATAATATGGAATCCTTGCAATTCGACTTCAGTACTATCAGAGCTGCAACAAATGACTTCTCAAATGATACAAAGCTTGGACAAGGGGGATTTGGTGTTGTTTACAAGGTAATATTAAGTGTTCATTAACCAAACTGCATATCAAATTGAGTCAAAATGGGTTAAATTGTAAGTTTTTAATTCATTGAAGCTATACAATTTCAGGGTAGGCTTCCTGATGGACAGGACATTGCTGTGAAGAGGCTGGCTAAAGAATCAGCACAAGGAGAATTAGAATTTAAAAATGAGGTCCTCTTAGTGACCAAGCTTCAACATAGGAACTTGGTTAGACTTTTAGGTTTTTGTTTGAAAGGAAATAAAAGGCTTCTCATCTATGAGCTTGTGCCCAATTTAAGTCTAGATAACTTCAGATTTGGTATGGTTTTACTGCTCTTTTGCTTTGACTTTTGACATTCTTGTAGCTTTTTCAGGACTAGAATATTTTTACAAATTTTCTACAATCAATGGCTTTGTGAATTTGCGGATCCGATAAAGCGTTTATTATTGGACTTGGAAACTCGATACAAAATCATAGGGGGCATAGCTCGAGGACTTCTTTACCTTCATGAAGATTCCAGGTTTTGGGTCATTCATCGTGATCTAAAAGCTAGTAATATTCTTCTAGATGCCGACATGGTTCCAAAAATTTCAGATTTTGGAATGGCGAAATTGTTCGAAATGGATCAAACTCAAGGCAATACAAGTAAAGTCGTTGGGACCTTGTAAGTATATATATATATATATATATATATATATATATATATGTAAGCATTAAAACTTAGACCTTACTAAACAAAATCTAACCCATTAATGGCCGTTTTCAGTGCATATATATGGCTCCAGAGTATCTAAAGCACGGACAATTCTCAGTTAAGTCTGATGTTTTTAGCTTTGGTGTGTTAGTCTTGGAAATCATCAGTGGTCAAAAGAATAGTTCTTTTCATGAGCAAGCGCAAGATCTGTTAACCTATGTAAGTCACTAAAAGTCTTTATAAATATTCTCCAATTCCACACTATCAATGGCCGTGAAATCTTTTTTTGCAGGCATGGAGAAATTGGAATGAAGGGACAGCTTTGAATCTGATAGATCCTAGTCTAAGAGTTGATTCTATCAGTGAACTGATGAGATTTATCCACATTGGATTGCTTTGTGTTTGTTCAAAGAAGTGATATTTTGCTTGAAGCATTATTTTGGATTAAACTGGAGCTGATCTGGCGTCAAAAGAAAAGGCTGAAGTTTGAAAATCTGGTCTGGAGCAGTTCACGTAGCTGTTCTGTAGGCATGCTGAAGTGAAGGATTTTGGTGAGTTCAGCATGTATTTAGGTTGTCAACTTTGTATCAATAATGGATGTAATCAGAGTTTGCTATGTTTGTGTGTGTAGAGAGCCATTTTGACTAAAATATGTTTTATGGTTAGGTGCTAAGTGTCTGTCATGTATATATGTCTGCTGTAATTTTTCATCTTAAATATGCAATATTACAGCTCTTTTCCCTTCTTGTTTTATCACCCTTTTCTCTCCCGTAAGACCACATTCATGCTCAAAACCAACAAGTGGTATCAGAGCTCCATCTTGATCTTAAGGGGCCTGCAAAACCTCCATCCTTGCACACTCTCTGTCAGCCCTTACCTCACCAAGACAGCTTCATGGCAACCAGTTCAGCCTCACTCTTGCCTCCAACCTTCAATGGGGAACAGTACCATATGTGGGCTGTTAAGATGAAGCCTACTTGAGAGGTCAGAGTTTATGGCAGTATGTAGATGAAGAGAAACAGCCACCACAGTTGGGACCAAACCCAACCCTGAACCAGATAGACTCCATGAAGAGGAGACTGCAAAAGCTCCAAGAGCCCTGTCCCATTTACATGCTGCAGTCACCGTCAAGTTTTTACAAGGATAATGCTTGTGAGACAGCAAAGGAAGCTTGACAAGCTTAAGGAAGAATTTGGAGGAAGCACCCAAACCAGAAACATGCAAGTCTTGAACCTAAGGAGAGAGTTTGAGACATTGAAAATGCAAGAGGCTGAAGTTGTTAAAGAGTATGTAGATAGATTAATGAATGTGGTTAACAAGATAAGGTTTTTAGGAAGAGATAAGTGATAAAAGAATTGTTGAAAAGGTGTTAGTGAGCCTACCCGAAGGTTTGAAGCAAAGATTCTTTCTTTGGGATTCCAAAGACTTGTCTCAAATCACTTTAACCGAACTTGTTCATGCTCTTCAGCCCAAAGCAAAGAGAAAAATTGAGGCAAGAAGACATGTATGAAGCTGCATTGTTTGTCCAGCAAAGAGCAGCCAACTCAGGAGAAAACAAGAGTTTGGAGGAGAGAAAGAGAAAGGAGAGAGCAACAAGCAGTGGAACAAACCACAGGTTTCAGGTTTTTTGCCCATGTTCCCACTGCAAAAAGAAGAACCATGCTGAGTACAATGTGTGTTCAGACCAAATGTTCAATGCAGGGCATGCAAGCACTTGCCACATTGAAGGTCTGCAAACAACAACAACGCAACTGCACAGCAAGCACAGACTGCTGAGTTTACAGCAGAATTCTGAATCTGAGCAGCTCTTTGTGGCATCCTGCTATGCTGTTCAGTTCAATGCTGAACTTGGTTATTGATAGTGGATGTACAAACCCCATGACCTGATCTAGAGAATTTTGTGCAATTGGATCAAGCATACCAGTCAAGTGTAAAGGTGGGAAATGGAGACACTTGTGAAAGTTAAAGGCAGGGGAGATGTGCTGTGCAACCATGACAGGTACAAGATCATTTATAATGTATTATTTGTTCCTGAAATCAACCAGAATCTGCTTAGTGTAGGCAAATGCTTGAAGAAATTACATTCTGCATTTTGAAAATAAAACCTGCATTATATTAGATGATGAGAGAGGAGTTGATGCATGTGAAATGGCTGGGAAAGCTCCGGTTGAACTTAAAAACCAGAGTTTCATGCTATGTCAGTAAACTTAGATGATCACAACCTATGGCATAAAAGATGGTCATTACCATTATGCGGACTTAGCTAATGAACTT
Organism: Pistacia vera; assembly: GCF_008641045.1. Classification (NCBI taxonomy): domain Eukaryota; kingdom Viridiplantae; phylum Streptophyta; class Magnoliopsida; order Sapindales; family Anacardiaceae; genus Pistacia; species Pistacia vera. Next base: position 149,329 of record NW_022196499.1, read on the forward strand.
AAAGGCATGGTACAAACCTTACCCGAAATAGAAGAGAAAGAGAGCCATGTAGATTATGCCAATAGGAAGCTTAGAGACCAGCCTTTCCTACAAATCAGGCCTGGAGAGCTTGGAAAGCTCCAATTGGTGCACACTGATGTTGGTGGACCAATGCAGACTCCATCCCTGAATGGATCCAGATTCTTTGTCTTGTTCATTGATGATCATTCAAGAATGACTTGGGTGTACTTCCTAAAGCAAAAAGGAGAAGTGGCTGCTGTGTTTAGAAGGTTCAAAGCTGAAGTTGAAAACCAAGTTGGAGTTAAGATGAAGGCTGTGAGAAGTGACATGAAGTGAATACACCTCTAATGAGTTTGAATCAACTTGCAGGAGGCTGGAATATGGCATCAGTTTAGTTTCCCTACACTCCCCACAAATGGAGTGAGTGGAGAAAGAATAACAGTAATGGAGATGTCCAGGTGTTTGCTGACTGAAAAGAGATGCCAAAGGAATTATGGGCTGAATCATTCAATACAAGTGTATTTGCTGAATAGGCTACCAACCAAAGCTTTAAAGGATCAAACTCCATATTGAGCATGGTATGGAGTTAGCCTCAAGTGGACATCTAGATATTTGGGAGTTATGCTATGTACTCATACCAGCCTCAAAAGGTCAAACTGATGCCAAAGCAATGGTTGGAATTCTGGTAGGTTACAGCCTCCAATCCAGCTTACAGGATCTTCATTCCAGAGTCAGAAAGGTTGTTGTTTCAAGGGATGTAAGGTTGATGAGAGGTCAGTTGGGAATTGGAAGAGAAGAAATTTCAAGTAGATTTACAGCCACAGCAAAGAGAACAAACTGCTGAACAAACTGATGGGCAATTCTGAAACAAGAAAATTTCAGTCAGAACCAGACCTCTTGCTGAGTATTTGGCAGATGCAATGTTGCATTCTGAACCAACATCTTACCATGAGGCACTAAGTCAAAAAGAATGGAGACTTGCTATGCAGGAGGAGTGTCCATGATAGAAAAGAATGGAACATGGGAACTTGTGAAAGGCCACCGGGAGGAAATTGATCCAGTAAAGTGGATCTTCAAGAAAAAACTGAATCCTGATGGTTCAGTTTTGAAGCACAAAGCCAGGTTAGTTGTGAAAGGGTTTGCACACAACATGGTGTGATTTCCAAGATACATTTGCCCCGGTTGCAAACATGATACAATCAGATTGGTTCTAGCTTTGGCAGCCCAATTCAAGTGGAAAGTGTATCAAATGGATGTTAAGTCAGCTTTCTGGAATGGTTGGTTGGATGAGGGATCTTTTTTGACACACCTGATGGATATGAAGTCAAGGGGAAAGAAGATCAGTGTGTACTTACTGAAAAAGGCCTTGTTGGCCTGAAACGCTCCAAGAGCTTGGTAAGAGCAGAATCTGACTACCTAGTCAGTCTTGGTTATGCAAGAAGCCCCAATGAGCTACTTTATATGTAAAAAGGATAATGAAGATGTGATTATGGTTTCCTTGTATGTGGATGATTGTTGGTGACTGGAAACAATGGAATTCAGGTTAAGGTTCAAGAAAGCAATGCACAAAGAGTTTGAGATGACTGATTTGGGAATGATGACTTACTTCCTTGGAATGGAAATCCTCAATCTCAGATGGCATTTTCATTTGTCAAAGGAGATATGCAAATGAGATGCTTAAGAAATTTGGAATGATGAGCAAGTCTTTGCCACACCTTTGGTGCAAAATCAAAGGCTATGCAAAGATTGGGCAGCCCCGGTAGATGAGACATTTATAGGGAATGATTGGAGCTTATTGTACTTGACTGCAACAAGGCCTGAGCTGATGTTTTCAATTAGTCTCCTATCAAGATTCATGAGCAAACCAAGGAGGCATCTTAGAGCAGCCAAGGGGTGCTGAGATTCATTGAGGAACTGCAATCATGGAATCTTTTTCAGGGAATCTGAAAATTTCAGACTGATAGGATATGCAACAGTGATTGGGGAGGTTCCTGTGATGATATGCGAACACATCAGGGTATGTATTCCTACTGAATTATGGTGCATTTTGTTGGTCTTCCAAGAAGCAAGAAGTAGTGGCACAATCCACTGCAGAGCTGAATATATATCAGCTGCAGCTGCAGTAAATCAAGCTATTTGGTTAAGAAATTTCTAGCTGATGTGGAGTAAAACAGTTGAGCCTACTGAAATTTTCTTGATACAATCGGCTGTTGCTATGTGAAAATCCAGTCATGCATGGTCGAACTAGCACAAAAAACAAGTTTCATGCAGTGAGGGAGCTGAGCAATCCGGAGAAATCAGATTGACACACTGCAGAGGGGAAATGCAATTGGCTGACATATTTACTAAGTCCCTATGTAGGTCCAAGTTTGAAGACATGAAGCTTAAACTTGGTGTCCTCAAGCAAAATCAAGGAGGAGTGTTCAAAGAAGTGATATTTTGTCTTGAAGCTTATTTTTGTTAAACTGGAGCTGATCTGGCGTCAAAAGAAAGGCTGAAGTTTGAAAATCTGGTCTGGAGCAGTTCACGTAGCTGTTCTGTAGGCATGCTAAGTGAAGGATTTGGTGAGTTCAGCATGATTTGTTGTCAATTTGTATCATTAATGTGATGTAATCAGAGTTGCTATGTTTGTGTGGTTAGGATGCCATTTTGGACTAAAATGTTTTATGGTTAGGTGCAATAGTGTCTTCATGTATATAGTCTGCTTATATTTTTCAGTTCAATATAATGCAATATTACGCGCTCTTTTCCCTTCTTGTTTTATCACCCTTTTCTCTCCCGTAGACCACATTCATGCTCAAAAAACCCAACGTGTTCAAGAAATGTAGTTAATAGACCTACAATGGCTTCAGTTGTTCTTATGCTTATTAGCTACTCTTTGTCTCTCCCAATTCCCTCGAAACCTGCATTTTTTATGCAATCTACTTCGGAGATAGATGATTAAGAATCACCTTTATCAAAATGAATTATGTTCAACTTTCATTGGATGAGGCTTCAATTACTGATCTAGATCTTGTTTGATCATTTGCTCTTGATTGAGTTCATGAGATCCTTTCTATTGACGGCTTTTCGCATATTGGAGTTAACTCATTGTAGCGGAGATGAAGTTCTGTTTTTGAAAAATCAAGACATCCGTGGACAACATCAAAATCAAGGGTGTAAACTATGTAAACAACGAAGCACAATTTTGTTTTTCTTATGTTAGGCAATAACGAAAACATCCAATACTCTTGAATTATGCCAGCTAGTAAAAAATATAGCATGTTTACTTGCCCCGTTGTACTGTACTAAAACACTAGTCTGCATTAAACCACCTTAGACAGTTGTTTGAGAGGAAACCTAGGGGTTTTTTAGAATTTTTAAATTTTAAAAACTAAAATATCAAACTTTAAGGGTATTCTAGTATTTTCACCATTAGTAATGGAAATAACTAACGCGCATGACAGAAGTATTTGTTTGTCGTTTCTAAACCTTTTGTACCAATTATCATTACGGCAAACTTTGGTATGTGTAAGTCGTTCAGCCTTCAAATACGACGAAGCCAATTTTGTTTGCTTTTTTTTGCGCTACCAAAAACATCCAAATAATCTTGAATTATTGCGACCTAGCTACAGAAAATATGTCATGTTTTCTTGGCCCATTGTACTGTGCTAAAACACCGGTCGCATTAACCTCCTAGACAATTGTTTGGGAGGAGGGTCGAAGACTATTTTAACGTTTGTAGAGCACTTCTGATCAATTTAGTTCCTCTCCGGACGATGCTAACCGACCCATGTCTTTCCCAAAAGACCTTTCACTTTAATTACCACCATTATATATATAGATGCGACTTTTCTGTTTACATTATATGGGTGCTTCTCTTTCCTTGGATAGACATGTCTTTTGAAATTCCCGAATATTATTCTATATCAATCTTTTCTTTTCTTTTTTTTTTTTTTTTTTTTTTGGGAAATGCAAATTAAATTATTTTATCCTTTCACTTATATCACCATGACTTAAGTCTTTGTCTCCTCATGGATACTTGACTTTTCCAAATTTTTTTGAATGTTGAAAAATCAAAGTCTTGTACTTGAATGGTAGGGAAACCAATTCCTTTATGTGATTTCTGGGCTATTACGAGATATCACTTACTGCACATCATTGGTGTATTACTTACTGTCACCGTAATATAGAAATATATCTATTCAGAGTTGAAAATTGGAGTCAAACTCACACTTCGAGTTTTGAAACTATAATTTCTATGCTTTCTTTTGAAAACTCAGCTGCCTAAATGGAAATGCACACCACGGGAGTCAAGTCAACCTCTTTAATGTCGTCTTGGGCATTAAATTGTTAATTGATACCATAATGGGGTTACTTTACTCCCATTGAAATTGTATCAGTGCCCAATCAGAGGTACTAAGCATCATGGCTTTTTTCCTTTTGGCTAAAATGCATCCTGTCAGCCATTGTTAGCTCATTATTTCTCCCAAAATCACAGCCCAACAACCCAAATATCGCTACCACATATGCACAAACACTCAACTTCACTCCAATAGTGCCTTCTCAAGAAACCTCAATCAAACTCTTTCTTCTTCTCTCCTCTCAAATGCCACCCTTAAGCAATGGATTTCACAACACCACCACTGGGGGCCTGCAGGACCCTGATAGAGCCAATGGCCTCTTTCTTTGTAGAGGAGACATCTCTCCTGAGTTATGCCAAAGTTGTGTCAAGGCCTCTAGTGAAAATCATCATAACCCTTGTCCAAACCAGAAGCGGCATTTTTGGTATGATGAGTCATGTTAGGTACTCAAACCGTTCGATTTTCGCCGTTATGGAAAAACCTGGTGCTATCGGTTGAACATAAACAATGTTACAGTCCAGTGAGTTTATGAACTTTGGGTAATTGATGACCACTTTGGTGAATGAGGCTGTGGGTTCTAGCAACTTTTTTGCAACTGAAGATATGAATTCACAACTTTTAGTAGGCTATATGGGCTGGTGCAATGCACTCTCTGATATTTTTCATCAGACTGCAACATATGTTTGACTGCTTTTGTTGGAGAGATCCTACATGTTGTAATGGGAAGAAAGGAGGTAGAGTTTAATACCCAGTTGCAATATCAGGTTTGAAGTTACCCTTTTTACACTGAGGCCTCTCAACCCCCTCATCTCCTCCTACAAACGCCACTCCTCCACCATCACCTCCACTGCCACCAGCAACGGCGACAAATTTCGGTGGTAGCGATCTGTTCAGCAAATATTTGTGATCATCGGATTATACGTATCTAACCAGTTAAAGGAGTTTGTGCAAGCCACATGCACTGTTTGACTCTGAACTCATACGATATGAATAATATATATCTCGTTCTATCTAAGCTTTTTGCCGAAGTGATGATTGGATATCTGCAATATAGCCAAGTTATATATTGTCACTTGAACAAATTCTTCTCTATGCAGGAAATAGGCAGATCTCCTCAGAGACAATTATTGCAATTACAGTTCCAGCTCATTGTCTTCATAATAATTTTATCCACTTCATGCTATTGTGTCCTACGTTGGAAAGAAAGAAGAAAGTACAAAGCTGTAAAAGACATGGAATGGTGGCATATATAAACTGAATTTAAAGCTTTTGTTTTATCATAATTCCAACAAACTAACTTAAATATTTCTTTTTTTCTTTTGGTATAATGTTCAGCTGGAAGAGATTTCAGTGGTGGAATCTTTACAATTAGACTTGCATCCATTGTAGCTGCACAAACATTTCTCTGATGGAAACAATTGGTGAGGTGGATTTGCAGTGTGTACAAGGTAAGAAAATTTCCCTTTTTTTCCTTTTATCTCAAGAGATCCACCAACTGAACTAGTAATTAGCATGCCTTATATACTGATTATATATGGTATTATAATCTTCAGGGTGCACTTAATAATGGACAATGGTAGCTATTAAGAGGCATCGAAGCTCAGTCAAGGATTAGAAAATTTAGGAATGAGGTTGTATTGGTAGCCAGCTTCAACAAGAAATTAGTGAGGTTATTGGGATTTGTGTAGAGAAGAGGAGAAATACTTGTCTATGAATTGTGCCCAACAAAAGCCTGACTACTTCCTTTTTGGTTTATCCTTTTCCTTTAGATCAATATCTATAATAGTATTTCATGTCTCACCTCACAGTTAAGTTGTATTATTTTGATGGATGTATTAGATAAAGGGCAATTGGTTGGTCGATGCGTTGCAAGATTAGAAGGAATTGCCGAGGAATCTTGTATCTGCACGGGTTCTAGACCAAATCATACATCTGATCTCAAACTAGTAACATTCTGCTGGAAGACATGAACTCAAGATGCAGATTTTGGCATGGCGAGTTGTGGGATGGACAGAGTCAAGGAAATACAACAGAATTGTTGGCACATAGTAAGATTTAACACCAAACTATTATTCTTTTAGCAATTTGGTGCTAGATTGATGATGATGGTGCTACATTCTAGTGGTTATATGCCCCAGAATATGCATTACAGGACACTTTTCGGTAAAGTCGATTGTGTACAGCTACGAGTTTTTAATATTGGAGATCATAAGCGGCAAAAAGAACAGTCTTTCTATCAATCGACTATTCCGAAGACCTCTTGAGCTATGTAAGCACAAAATCAATTTTATCTGTATGTGTGCATTCCTTAATTATAGATTAACTATGTTTGTCCACGGCTGGAGACTTTGGGAGGATGGAACACCATTGGAGCTAAGGATCAAGCTCTAGGCAATTCTTTTCAGCGAAATGAGGCCACTAGATGCATCCATATCGGATTATTTGTCGTTCAAGAAGATACAGTAGACAGACCATGATAGCAACCGTAGTGCTCATGCTTACAGTTTTTCGGTCACGCTACCATTACCAAAACGGCCCGCATTCTTTGTTCGTAGCACAACAGGGCAGAGTATGCCAGAAATGGGTCCAGAATCAGTTCAATCTTCAAGCAAATCCATGCCATCATCTATAAATGATGTGTCCATCACTGAACTTTACCTCGTTAGCACTAGGAATAGGGAAGTTCAACATTTTTTATCATTCAATACAAATAAGACTTGTTTTTTTTATTTATGAACAACAAATATATTGAATTTTTTGCATAGTTTACACCTCTGATTTTGGTAATAATTGTTCTTATGACATTTTATACATATGTACAATTTTTTTTTTCTTGCGAAGTCCTGATTTTTTAATATCCGAACTTTACCTCTCACTAACAAGAGTTAATTCCCGTATGCGAAAGCCGTCAATAGACAGAATCTGGTTAACTCATATCAACTTTCACATCAAGAAGTGAGGGTTCACAACATGTTAACGAGCGTCTAGCTTAGTAATTGAAGCTTCATTCAACAAAAATTGGACATATATGATTCTAAATCATCCAGCTCTGAGTTATATTACATAAAAAAATGCAGGTTTTGAGGGAACTGGGAGAGACAGAGAGCAACCCATGAGCGTGAGAACAACTGAAGCCATTGTAGCCGTAGGTCTATTCACTACATTTTCAGAACACAAAGCAACACAATGTGAATACATCTCATCATTTCACTACCAGAATCAACCCTGAGATTGGGATCTATCAGATTTACAGCTCTCCCTCTCTTTCAATTTCTCCATGCCTGTAAAATTTTGAAAAGATTTCATGGCCACTGATTCTGAGTTTTATCTCAATGGGCATTCCACTGAGCAGCCATACAATCCAGTTCCTAACCGAAGATCATTACTTGCTCTCTGTATGACTTGAACCCTTCTAGGCAAGCATGTTCTTCCTGTTCATCTGCAAAACTTTCTCAAAGTCACAGCGTGATAGTGCTAACATGCGGTTCAGCCCCTTTTTCACTCCTAACTCCTTTACAAGTGCATATCGTGGTCTGATTCTCTGTTCCAAATTAACCAGCGCCAATTCAAAAGAACTCCCATTTTGGTATCAAGTTCTTCGTCAAGCTTTAAGTATATACATTAGGCAATATTGACACCTTGGTCCTGACTTCTTCCACACTGAATCCCCTTTCCCAGAAAAATTTGGTCACAGGCTTGAGATGGCCCTCAATAGAAAGACCAAGATTTCCAGGAGATTTGTGGAGAACTATGGCAACATCAACCCCAAGCGATTTGAAGTACTCGGCTATCAGCCGTAGATTGTCTTCCACTCTGTAAGTTAAAATTCTCGGGAGCTGAGTTAAGATCTTACCTAGGCTATCACCTGATAAGCCCAAACTCATGAAGGAAATTAACAACTGCCTGAACCTTCTGCCGGCTGTTACTGAGGAGTGCTGGGCTACGGCATATAACTTTTGCCCACTGTTTCTTGTCCACACCCAAATCTTCAAAGCAAATCATGCTGGGTATTATTTGTTTATATAGACTACGTCCACATAAAAAAAGGGCTTTTTCTGATAATAGTAGGAATATATGATTTAGGGACCCCAAGATCAAGAAGAAACTCAAACCAGTGGTTTGATTTTCCCCTCCAAGCTGTAGCAGGCAAGCTTAGAATGTCAGCGTGTAGCTGCCTTGATCTGCTCAAGATCCATGCCAAGCTCTAAGTGGTAGCGAAGTCGATGCTGTAGATCTGCTGCTGGACTTGGGACACTTACATGAGAGACTGATTCTGGCTTCTTGGAGTCAAGGCTGGAATGGGATTGACAAACTGGCATAACTGGCTTTTTCTTTTATAGGTGCAGTATGAAAGTTCTTCACTACCAGAAAGTTTCCATGCTCTTCAAGGAGTGATTGAAGATAAGGATTAAGGGTGTCCCCAATCTCAAGAGCTGTGAGCTCTCTTCCTGCAATAACAAGTAAAACTGATTAGCATGGGAACAAAGACACCGAGATCTAAGATAAAAGTACCAAAAAAAAAAAAGTACATGTTGCAACCGAACCTACAAGATACCAAGATTTATGAGCAGAACGAAGCCTTGAGATAATGTGGTCTATAAAATAATCTGATTTATTGATGGTTCTTGCAGCAACTGCCTTGCTCAGACCTTGTTGCATCAAGAACAATGTTAACACAGACTTGGCTTCTTTTTTCTCAGCTGCTAACAGCGTTGGAGTTTCTACTCTTAAGTTGAATGATTCAGAATCAGCTGTTACATCAAAACATCATCATTTTAGTACCACAAAGAGGAAAGAAACATGAAAATATCTGTAAATTAGCTTTTATAAGAATGTCGAAACACTACAAGAAGAACTGATTCCCCGGAAAGAGAAGACTTCCTCAGGAGAAGTAAGTCGATTCCTGCAGAAGAACAAAATGAAATCATCAATGCTCTGTCCCTCATAGAAACAGAACAAAAAATAAAGTCAAGGTACGGAAAAAAAAATTATACAAGATTTCAACATTCTGTTTGACTAATCTTCTTAAAAATGAAACATAAAATTTTAACATAGAGCAAGAGTAAATCCTTTTTCTTCTAAACATGCAACCTTATATACTGTAATTCCCACTTCAAATCTCCTAAAATTGAACAATACGCCTTAATAGCAATAGTATGAAAAGAAAAATTAATGCTTTTTGCTGCAAAAAACAATTAATTAATTAAGAAATACCTAATGATGTAGAAAGCTCCTCTAAAAAGAGATGAAAGGTCTGAAGAGCAACTTCTCGAAAAGGGTCTTCATTGCCATCTTCAAGAACCCAAACTGAAACCTGAACAAAAACCTTGTTGCAGCTTCAAAATATAACTTGTAAACAAAAAACACATAAAGACCCATTTTGATCAAGTAATCTCCAATCAAACTAAAGAAAAAACCTTCTCAACAAACCTCAGTGAAACTCTCTCTTCTCTGACTCAAATGCCCCCCTTAGCAATGGATTTACAATACCAGCATTGGGGGCCTGCAGGGCCCTGATAGAGCCGATGGCCTCTTTCTTTGTAGAGGAGACATCTCTCCTGATCTATGCCAAATTTGTGTCAAGGTCGCTAGTAAAAAAGTCACAAACCTTTGTCCTAAACAGAAAGAAGCAATTATATGGTATGAAGAGTGCATGTTAAGGTACTCAAACAGGTCTATTTTCTCCGATATGGAAGAGGATCCTCGTGTTTATTTGGGGAACCAGAACAACGTTATACATCCCAGTCAGTTTAATCAGACTTTGGCCGATTTGATGAACAGTTTGGTTCATGAGGCTGTGTATCTAGCAACATTTTTGCTGCTGAAGATGTGAATTTCACAACTTTTACTATGCTATATGGGCTGGTGCAATGCACTCTTGACATTGTTTCATCTGAGTGCCGCATTTGCTTGGCTGCTTGTATGAGTGAGATTCGTAAATGCTGTAATGGGAAGGAAGGAGGTAGAGTTTCTAAGCCTAGTTGCAATATCAGTTTTGAAATTTACCCTTTTTACTCTATGGCCTCTCATTCACCTCCGCCGCCAGCTACCTCAACAAGTAAAAGCGGTAAGCATTTGCATTTGCAACTTTTAGGATTGTCATACTCATATGCATCTGGCCAATATGGGAGCCTGCGTGAGCCACGTGGACTAATTTGAATTTAACCCATTGTTTGGACATATGTACTGCTGATGCATTTGCAACATTAGTTTTCACTTCGATATTATTAAATATATATACATAGACATGATGCACATATCCCATTTAAGTTGTTTATTAATCTAATCATAGAATGAGTTAGTGCAAATAAATAGCAGGACATATGCATGATTACTTGATCAAATTCTTCTGTATGCTGGAAATTAATACTGTAATCACTGTTATAATGCTTTTTGCATAGTGAATGGCCTCTCCCAGGTCTTGGTCTATACGGGAAGCTACATCTACTTCTGTGGTTAGTTTGTCAATCTTTTTGTATCTTCTTAGTTCGAATACAAAGAATCATCATTGTTACAATCATGTTCTTTAGTTTTGTATTACTCCAATAGATTTCAGTATCATCATGAGTTGACTATGTACACATTTTTCTGGTTTGTTCATGCAGAGAAAAAAGGCTTTACAGCTAGGATTGTTATAATCATTGTTTCTTCGGTAGTAGTTATTTTTATAGCACTTGTTGCCTTCACTTGTGTCCTTTTACAAAGGAGGAAGACAATGCAGGAGATCGGAAGTGAGCAGGAGGCAGAAGGTTAATTATACTCTTTCTGCTGCCACAATTTACTCTGCTATATGAGCTGAAACTAATTTTCTTTTTGAGTTCTAATCTCTAACTCTGATGTTTTAAGGTTCTTGTGAAATTGATAATGTGGAATCCTTGCAATTTGACTTCAGCACTATCAGAGCTGCAAAAAATAACTCTCTCCTAACACCATCAAAACCTGCTTTTTTTTATGCACTCCAGCACAAAAACAGATAAATTTGAATCACCAACATTGGACCTACCAAAAAATTACGTCCACCTTTCATTGAATGAGGCTATAATTACTGAGCTTGACCCTCGATAATGCCTGACGATTAATTTTGTATCTTTAAGCTGGCATATAAATGTGCTTTTCTTTGACTTAGATTTTTTTTGTTTTTTCGGATATAGTTATAGAAACACTATCTTTAAGTCCCTCTCTCTAACATCATGATCCATGCATGAAATCTTTTCATATAAATCATCTAAGAACGAAAAGTCTGAGAAATGTTATAATTTCATCTAATAAGAACAATAACATCATTTATTTATTTTTTATGACCAGGGGTATCTAGGCAAGTTTACGTGTGCCTCAGTTAATTACTGAGACCCTGGAACTATTAATGGCCAATTAAAGGTCCATTTGTTTTATTATTTCATACCCTATTCTCTATCCTATTCCCAAAATACTTGTTTGTTTAATTATTTGGGAAATACTATTTTACTTTTTTAATTAATTTTAGACCCCTTAAGTTTATTAATTTAATTAAAAACCCTTCCAAAAAAAGTTTAAAAATTAACAAAAATATCCCCACTCACCCATGGTTGCCAGATTTTGGCAACCACCGTCGGTGATTGTCGGAATCTGTCACAACGTCGTAAAAACGACCGGAACTGGCCGATAATTCGCCGATGTGACCTTTTTCGATCAGATCCGCAGTGGATATAGTCGGAAAAATGCCAGATCCAACAACAACGGCCAAATCTGGCCATCGATCTGGCCGTAGATTTAGCCTTTTTCAGCCATATCCGTGGTGGATCTCACCGGAAAAGACCATATCGATGCACGACCTGCCAGATCCGACCGGTCTGCGTCGTAACTCCATTCTTCGGCCAAATTTCAATGGTCATGGCTGAAATCTGACGCTGTGGGTGGGTGGGGGTGTTTTTGTCATTTTACAAAAAATTTATATATTGGGGTGTTTAGTTAAATTAGCAAACCTATAGGGTTTTTTTGTTAAATTTTAAATTTTACCTCATAATCCTCACCCTATTCAACTACCCAATATTATTCTCAAAATCTTATCCAAAATAACAAACCAAACGCATCCTAAGAGCTCTAGTAACTACTCTTATTAATAATCGAAGAGGGACTCAAACTCATGACTTCTTGAGTAATACATACAAGAGTCTTTATCAAACCACTCAACTACACAGAGGTAGTTAACAATTACATCATTCTTGAAGCCTAAAACATGTCTTAGCTTTAACATGCTAATTTAATAATTTTTTACTCGTTCATTTTGTTCTTTTAGTTTATTTCATTTAAGACAATTTAGTAATATATATTTTCAGAAAAAAAAAAAAAAAGAGGGGGGGGGGGTGCTCGCTGTGAAAATGAATTTTTGAGAGTACATGATAGATAACAACCCACTTAAGAAAAAATAAAAACCATGTTTAATTCATAGAATCCAGCTGTCCACCTAATTAAACTTTACCCCCCTTATATGGAGGATTTTCAAGATGTCACCATAAACAAAACCGATCTCATATAAATTATATTAAAGCAGGTCTTTAAATATTGTCAAGCACTTTCATTAGCTCTACCATCAACTTAATTTGTCCCTTCTCATCACTTTGTCAATGTTTTATTATAGAAATTTTTAGTCGTTAGGTTGGTGACAAGAAGATGTCAACATAAAGATATCCCATCACAATAATTTTATATTAAAGTAAGGCTTCCAAAAAGCATATATGCCATTGCCATGCACTTTCATTGTCAACTTTGTCCCCAAAACTCTCTTCATCATTAGAAGACTTCTCTATTTTCAGAAGACTAGGTGAATCAGGCTTCACTATAGGTCCAATGAGAAAAAAAATATGCTTATAGCTAAACATAGTACATAGCTTGACCCACATCCATAGTGCATTCACTTTTGTGCTAGGAAGTCTTGAGTTGCTCAAGGAAAATATTATATATTTCACTTTAATAAATTGTGTTTTATGGTTCATCTTCCACAAAGTTTTGAAAATGCAGATGGGTTTCATATCTTTGCTTTGTTTGGTTTCTATTTTGCTTATAAACATTGGTGTTACTAGAGCAGCTATATGTTATGACACAGGGAACGTCACAAGTAATAGCACCTATGAGAAGAATAGGAACCTGATTCTCTCATCTCTTGCTTCTAATGTCACTCTCCATGCGGGGTTTTTTTATACTTCAAGTATTGGCTTTGAGCCTTACAAAGTTTATGCTCTTGTGAATTGTAGAGGAGATTCTTCTGCAGAACAGTGTGCTAGTTGTGTAAGTTCTGCAGCTAAAGATATTGTGAAGACATGTTTGAACCAGAAAGAAGCAGTGGCATGGGGAGGGAGTCCTCAATGCATTGTGCGCTATTCAAACCGCTCTTTTTTTGGCAAAATGGCTGCGGATCCTATGGCTGGAGGCAGTTATGAGAATAGTATGACCATAAACATGACACAGTTTGATCAGAGTTGGGAGAGTTTGACGAACCGGTTGCTGAGAGAAGCTGCAGCTGGGGCTAATAATTCTACAATTATGTTTGCAATTGGGGAGGAAAGTGTTACAAGCTTTGTGAAGATTTATGCACTCATGCAGTGTACTCCAGATATTTCACAGAGTGATTGTGAGGATTGTCTTCGTCAATCTGTTGGTTTCTATGAGAGTCACTACCATGGGAAGCCTGGCTGCCTTATTAGGAGACCTAGTTGTATGTATATCTGGGATTTGGATCCTTTCTATAACGCCACTCGTGTTCCTGCATCACCAGCTCTTCCTTCTCAACCGCCGATGTCGCTTCCTTCTCCCCCACTAATTATTCCAAAAGGTATGTTTCAAGATCCTTTCCTGATATGAACGTTACAAAAGAAATATTTTCTTCTTTCTTCAAACAATATCTAATCTTTAACGAACCGCTCAGTATAGTTTGAAATCAGATGAAGTTCAAACTATTGAATATTGGTTTATACTTCTTTTAGCCACGAATTATCAACTTACGATGACTCTTTTGAGGACCCAATGACTCGTTGGGTTTAGAATTAATTTACTAATATTTGAGTCTCGGTCGGGTTAGATTTGGGTAAGCTCAAATAGGGTTAGGGTTTTCTATTATATGCATTTTGTAATAGTAGAAAACCTAAAGAGTGTAAAAGAATTGAGAATGAGAGTGAACTGCCATCAATCTGCTTTGCATTTGCTGTAGATTTCTGATACACAATAAAGTTCTCTATTTGAATGCTAGACATAGTTCCTTAATTAGAACAAACTAGAGTAAATCGTGTGTTCTCTTTACTTTTCTGTTTTCTTTATTATGTGTTATTGACTATTTTTTCAACACTTATACTACATTACTGTATATATACATTGGATGTATACAAGAATTGTTCTATTACTAGTTTAAATGTGGAAACTTCAAAATTTTAGTTTAAATATGCAATGTATCCAGCTTGGTGATATTAACATATCACTTATACTACATTACTGTACATTTACATGGCATTATTGTATAGACGAATGACATACTTTTCGGAATAGAAAATTATGAATAGGAGTGTAAACACAATACTTTGTGAGTCAAGTCAAGATTGCAAATAAATAAAACGACATGTAAATGATTAATTGAACAAATTCTTTTATATATATGCAGGAAATGGGAAGATCTCCTCAGAGAAAATTATTACAATTACAGTTCCTACAATACTTGTCTTCATAATAATTTTATCCACTTCATGCTATTGTCTCCTAAGTTGGAAAGAGAGAAGAAAGTACAAAGCTGTAAAAGAAGGAAATGGTAATATATATAAAACACAACTGAAAAGCTTAATTTTGTTTTATCATATTCTAACTAAAACTAAATTAATACAATGTACTCCAGTTGGAGATGAAATTTTAGTAGTGGAATCTTTACAATTAGACTTGCATGCCATTGAAGTTGCCACAAACAGTTTCTCTGATGGAAACAAGATTGGTGAAGGCGGATTTGGTAGTGTGTTTAAGGTAAGGAAATTTCCCTTTTTATTTTTCTTTAAACTAGAATGAGCGTGATTTTATCCTAAAAGATTCGACTCATTTGAACTAGTTAGTATCGCTTCATAATGATTATGATCTTATTATATATCTTCAGGGTACACTTCATAACGGACTGGAAGTAGCTATTAAGAGGCTATCAAGCAGCTCATTTCAAGGTGTAGAAGAATTTAGGAATGAAGTTGTATTGGTTGCCAAGCTTCAACACAGAAATTTAGTGAGGTTACTGGGATTTTGTGCAGAAGAAGGGGAGAAAATACTTGTCTATGAATTTGTGCCTAACAAAAGCCTTGACTACTACATTTTTGGTTTGATTATTTATTTAGATCATAAATAAGTAATTTAATGTATCACCTGAAAATTTAAGTCATATATTATTTTGATGGATATATGCATGTACAAATCCTGAAAAACAAGGACAATTGGATTGGCCAACGCGATGCAAAATTGTTGGAAATAACATAGAATAACATATATCATAACATAATCCCAAGATCATAGTCACCATTGCAATCATATTTGTATATAAATGAACTACAATGAATTTACACAACATAAATACCTCTTCTCCTTATCTCTGAAGCAAAAATTGAACCTGGAAGAATCAACTGCATAAAGTATCTTCTTTTCAATTTTTAGAGATGAGAGAGGGTGTGTTTTTCTTTGGTATTGGTGTGTGTGTGTGTGTTTTTTTTTTTTTTTTTTTTTTTTGACTAAAAGAAAGAACTTTTCTTTATATGTAGAGGTTAGAGAGAAACTACATTTGGAGTTTCATTTCACACATGTCGTTGGGGTAACCCATCATGGGTGTACCCTTATACATATCTCCCACTCACACATGATGTGACTCTCTCTCTCAGTGCTTCTTTAAGGTATACCTTAGTAAATATTCCGTGTGACCATGCACTTCGAGAGCACGTTTCATATATCTGTTAGGAATATATACTTCTCGAATTGTGAACTCAGGTTGTATGTTGTATGCAATACTAGATTACTTATCACCTTTTTCTAACAATCTCATTTACAATAAATATCCGTTGTATTCATAATTTGTTTTGTCTTTACATAAAAGTAAAACATAATTGATCGACCGATGATACACGTGATTATAGTGTGATAATTCAAACGTAATCTTCCTCTTTTCTCGATTCTTGCAAATTTCATTTAACTTGCTTTTCTAGAATGTCCCAGCAGATTGAATTTATCTAATCCTTTGGTAACATTCTAAGATAGCAATCATTAAATGAAGTTTTCAAGAAACAGAATAAAGTAATAAGGGTATTCTATGAGATTTTATTCTTAAAAACTTAGGGTCTCACACAATGTTAAAGTTGAGATTTTGACTTTCATTACCCCTTTGGTCAATGTTTTGCACATGTGGTATGAATCATATGCTACAACATTTCCTCCTTTCCTATGGAGTGCATGTCTCTTTCTTGTAAATGCTGTACAGATTTTAGTTCAGACATACCTAACTAACTTGAGTTCACTTTACATACTTTTAATTATCAGAACTCTAATCTGGCAATTAGACGATAAAGTGATCATTTATCACTTGTGGTCACTTTCATTATGACATTATTAATTCTATTTTCTAAGTGACGTTAAATATTTAAGCTTGGCTCTATTATCACCTAGATAATAAGCTTAAAATCGTCTCATCTCCATTCCTACGAAGTAAGGAGGCGATGCATTTGTGAGAAGGCCAATCTTTTAACTGTTGATGCTTTTCAAAATGACATATAAATATTACATAACGAATTAGTTATATATGCTCCTTCATGTATGTTCCATAATAACCGAATGAGCATTGACAATATTGTTATTAATATTGATAAGACAAATGTGAACAATTTTGGGAAATCTCAAAGTATAAGTAATTCAAACACTACGTAAGCCTAGAGATCTAACATGTCTATTGAAAGCATCTTTGGTATAGGCTTTGTGATGGATCTGCAACCATGTCATGCGTAGATATGTACTTCATGTTACCTCCTTTGTGCCACCAGTCTCGCACAAAATTATATTTGATATCTATGTGTTTCATTTTACCATGATATTTGGGATCCTTGCGTATGTATTGCTGCTTGACTAAATGTTTATTCTTATGGTTCAATAGCAACATTAATTATTCCCACAGATTCATGAAACCGTCTCAACCAAACGGCTTCTTGCACTGCAGCTAAAAATGCTACAAACTCAGCCTCCATTGTAGATAAGGCTATGCATGATTGTTTCTTGCTTCTCCAAGATATGGCCCCGTCATTTAGTAAGAAACATATCTGGAAGTAGATTTCCTCTCACTAAATCTCTCCCCAATCAGCATTGGTGTAGCCTCTCAAGTGTAAATCATTTCCTTGATAAAAAATGAAATATCGGCTGTTCCTTTTAGATATATAATTCTCTTCACTGCTTTCCAATGTGCTTGTCCTGGGTCGGACTGATATCGGCTTACCAACCCAAGGCATAACAGATGTCGGCTCTAGTGCAGATCATGGCGTACTGAGACTTCCAACAACACTTGTATAGGAACATTCTTCATTTGTTCCTTTTCTTGTGGAGTCTTCGGCAATTCTAGAATTAAAGTCTCGCCTTTCGCGATAAGGTTGTCTATGGGTTACCATCTTGCATATGAAATCGTTCAAGAATTTTTTTAATGTATGGTTCTTGTGAAAAGGATATTAATTTTCTTGAGCAATCTCTTGAAATCTTGACTCCAAGAATATATGCAGCTTCACCATATCTTTCATCTCAAAATGAGATGATAACCATCCTTGATTTTGACAAACACTTATCATTTCCAGCTAAGTATATCCAATATATAATGATAATATAACAAATTTGTTATTGGATCTCTTTGTATATACACATGACCTTATTTATCATTTTGAAATCATGATATTATCGCATTATGAAATCGAATATACCACTGTCTTGAGGACTGGTTGAGGCCATAAATTTTAAAAGTCTACACACTTGTGTTCTTGACCTTCTCTGATAAAACCTATTAGTTGATCCATATAGATTTCTTCTTGTAATTCCATTGAGAAAGCAGTATACATTCATTTGATGCAATTCAAGACCATGCTAGCAACTACAGCTAGAATAAGTCGGATTGAGGTAAACCGCACAACAGGTGAAAAAGTTTTCAGAATCCATTCCTTCTTGTTGTGTATACCCCTTCGCGACTAAGCGAGCTTTGTATCTTTCAATCTGCCATCAGCTTTACGCTTGATTTTGAGAACCCACTTGTCCAATGGCTTGCATCCTTTCGGTAAATCAACCAATTCCATACTTGGTTGATTTCATAGACTCCAATTCTTCTTCCATTGCTTCATCCATTTTTTTAGAAGGGCAATTGAGAGCTCATTTACATTTCTTGGTCTTCATCATCTTGTGGAGTAACTAGAAAAATTTCCCCTCAATCTCAAATCATCGACGTGGAACTTGTTTCCTGTTTGATCGACGTATTGGAGATTGATTGGTGTTACTCCCACTTGGACCAGCTATCAAGTTGGATCGCCAGTAGGGAATGATGGAGGATCTGAAAAGATTCATCAACTTCCATATTGTCCACTGGGATGTAGTATAAAACTGATGTTGGCAATAGAATTGCCTTGGTCTTGTGTTTCATATAGAAACAAGTCTTTACTATCTCGCCCTTCTTAGGAAAATCGGTTTCTAGAATGGACATCTCATGATTCAAACTCAGTGATGCTACCACTTTCTTGTCTCCTATAAAGACGTATCCCTTGAATGTTTTGAGGATCTTATGAAGATACATTCTCCCCCTTGGACCTATTCCATATTTATGGGAAAGATCATGAACAAGCAGCACATCCCCATGTGTAGGAGACTCAAATCGGGTTTCCAATTTGTCCATAACTCATATGGTGTAGTAGTATAAGATTTGGATGGTACTCGATTGAGGTTATATGGGCAGTCAATAAGGCATCACCCCAAAGGTGATGGGCAAGTTTGCTTGTGCCATCATAGACCTCACCATCTCAAGTAGGGTTCTGTTTCTTCTTTCTGCAACACCATTTTGTTGCGGAGTTCTGGGGATAGTTAATTGACGTTCTATTCCCATTTCATCACAAAAATTTCAACTGATCAGATAAATATTCAGTCCTCGATTGGTTCGTAGAACTTTTACTTTTTATCTAATTGATTTCAATAAGTTTTAAACTTCTGAAAGCATTCTAAAGCTTCTGATTTTTGAGAAATCAAGAAAACATAACCATATAGAGTGAAATCATATAAATGCGATGAAATAAACAGCCCCATGTCTAGCCTCACATTCATTGGACCACATATGTCAGAATGAATTAGTTGCAATGGAACTTCAGCTCTTATCGCTTTTCCAAATGGTTTTCTTGCTGTTTTTCCAGCTAGGCAATGTTCACAGTAGTCAAGTCTACTTTTGTTAAGGATCCTAACAAGCCTTCTCTTGCTAATACATTCTTCGTTGTTGGCCAATATGGCCAAGCCTTGCATGCCATACATTCACATCATATTGGAAGATGTGATAAAGGAAAAAACAACATTACTATTATATAAGCAACGTTAAGTACTATAAAAACCATCAGAAAATAACCACAACCATAGTATGTGTGTCCAAAATAAATGGACACCAGTACTGGAAAAATTTAAATTAAAACAAGTTTAACAAGTTCTAACATGGAAATCAAATTTCGACGAATATCGGGTGCATATAACAGTCTGTAGGTATAGGATTCGACCTCCAGCATGATCAATTTGCATGTGCCGATCCTTTAACTTCCACTTTTGAATGTTATCTACATATATCCATTTTGTTTCCCATGGTATTCGTCGAAACTCACGAAAGCACTCCTGTCTTTCGCTATGTGGTCTGTTACTGCTGAATCTACAGTCCACAAAGGATGAGATTCAGTTAGAAAACAGAACGGAAACATTATATAACTTACTTGTGTAAACAAGTAATTACCTTCTTCGGCTCGCACAATCGCGAGCAAAATGTCCTTTACACAATTATAGCACTTCACTTGCATATTTCTCTTTCTGGCAGGATGCTTTCCTTTCTATGTTTGAAGAACTTTCTCTTCTTCCCTTAAGCCTTATTAGTATTGTCTATTCTTTGGGATCCACCTTGGAATTTATGTTAAATCCCTTCCCACCATGTGAACTGGAACCAGCCATATACACATCAGTATTTGCTACTCACATTAAGGGATCTTCTTCCAGTTCAAATGGTGTATGGCATCTTCTAAATTTCTAATGCCCTCATTGTGGTAAGGTGTATTTCATATGTTCCCAATTTTGAGGCAATGATCTTATGACAGCTGAACCTGTAGTCATCAGTTAAGACATGACCTGCATCTCTCAACTCACTTATCATATTTGACAAATGCCGTAAATGTACTCATTAGTATGTTCAGGCTTCTTTTTATATGTATCAAACTTGATAGTGAGTGACCGGAGTTTGGTAATGGATGTACCGCCAAACTTTGTAGCAAGTGCAGACACATGTCCTTTACTAACTCGTAATCCTGGTACTTTTTCATGAGATTATTGTCCATGCTGCTCAACAAAGTAATGCAAGCAGTGGAATTCTTCTTCTTCCATATGTCATAAGCTGCACGGTCTCGCTCTTGTTGAGCCGTGACTCCTTCTTTAGGCTCTTCCAAGGTTATAGTAAGAGCTTCAAGAACCTCTTGTTCTTCCAAACATATTGGATTTTCATGCTCCATATCTCATAATTATCGCCGTTAAATTTTCTCCTTTATTAAGTTCGGCGACAATGTTCTTAGATGCAGATGCCATTTCTAAAAAATTACACGTTGGATAATGCATGTTATTCAATGCTTGGAACATACATATACATTTATTAATTACACCAATAATAATTGTATATTAGATTTGGAATCAAAAGTTAACAATGTCACAAATCATCATCCAAAATTCCAATTTCCAATTATCATAGATATAATTAATTGCAATTCTAAAATTACATTTAGACACAATTATATAAATAAAATCAACATAAATTCACATAAAATTTTAATAAAATAATAAAACTAATTCCATTATGTAAATAGAATTCAACATGGAATGAAATTAAATCAAACAAATTCCAAAAAAAATAAGTGTACTGCCACATTCCTAAAACTAGGAAGGATCTGATAATCCTTATCCTAAGGTCTTTGTCTAACTTGTAATTAACCCTAGGCAGGAAAACTCCCAGTTTCTTGTGATGTCCTTTACGAGTGGAGACTCCTATAGATACACCGCCTATCTTTTTTGCACCCCCAATCTATGTACTCCTGATGTAGTTGTTGACTAACGCTATAATTTTTATTGTCATCTTTAAAGTTATGAACTTTCAGCTTGGTCCAAACCATATCAAGGAGACCAACGAGATTAGGGTAACCAAGAGTCTCTCTTAGAACTTGGAATTTCGACTCATCTTCCTTTAATCCCCCTATCCAGACAATTTCCTGAATCTTTTCATTCACATGAATGAAATGATTTACGAGTTGCACCAACTCATCCTCTGTGTCTCTTAAAATCAATGTGTGAGTTTGTAGAGTTCTAATCATGTTCATAACCCTTTCCCTTTGAGCGGGTGTTCTAGCAACCATTGCACGTCTATAACGTAACATTTTTCTGTAACAAATACAAAAAAACTATTTATTTATCAAATAAATGTTGACTATATTTGATAAATAATATATATACGTGTTTATGGTTTAATAACAAAAATTAGACTCATAACAACATACCAAGTATTCATTTTTATTCTTTACAGCAAAAAAGAAAAAATTTAGAATACTTCACGCACCTCCACGCACCGTCCAGAAGCGGCCACGCGCCACCACGCGCCTGCAGGAGCTTCCACGCGCCCCCATGCACCTGCAGGGTACTCCATGCGCGTGTCACGCGCTCACACAAATTCGAGTCGGGTCGACCCCTGTCACATTCAACCGGGTCAATCTTGACCCGAGTTTGACCCGTAGACCTTGTTGACTTTTTGGGTCGGGTGTTGACCAGGTTTGACTGGCCCGTTTGGACTTAAGGATCAGGTGTTCATTGGGTTTGACTGACCCATTTGATCTTATGGGTCGGGTTTGACTAATTACCGGGTTTGACTAACCCGTTGGTCATATGGGTCGGGTCCACGGGTCAACTTGACCCATTTTTATTTTGGTTTTGGGTTGGGCTAGATAGGAATATATTGGGTTTGTGATATATAGTTAACACAAAAACGAAATTAGCCCAGTTGTTAGGGAATTGGGCTTCAACCATAGAGACTTGGGTTCAAGTCTCACCAACCACGCTTATTTGAATTTTTTTTTAAAAAGGAAGTAAAACAGGAAAAACGACATGTCATTGATAAGTTTGGATCGAAAAAGACATGTCGGTTCTTGTCGTCTTCAACCTCTGTCCAGGTCTGCAACTGGGTACCCGACCCGGAAATCAACCCATATGAAACCCGAAACTTCAAAGAGGCATATCTAAGTCATTTTAACTCCATTTTTTATGATTCAAAAACCATTTTCTTCATAATTTCATAAGGAATCTAATAGTCTAAATATCATTACCAAAAAGATGACTTTTTACGTACAAAATTTGAAAAATTCAGAACTGTATTTGATAAACCAGTAACATGCTTTAACATATCAGTATGAATTTAAAACAATATGAACCACGGCTCTGATACCAATGTTGGAAATAACATATATCCTAACAAAATCCCAAGATCATAGTCACTATTGCAATCACATTTGTATATAAATGAACTACAATGAATTTACACAGCATAAATACATCTTCTCCTTATCTCTGAAGCAAAAATTGAACCTGGAAGAATCAACTGCATAAAGTATCTTCTTTTAAATTTTTAGAGAGAGTGTGTGTGTTTTTCTTTGCGTATTGGGGTGTGTGTGTGTGTGTGTTTTTTTTTTTTGACTAAAAGAAAGAACTTTTCTTTTATATGTAGCGGTTAGATCGAGAAACTGCATTTGGCAGTTTCATTTCACACACGTCGCTTGGGGTAACCCATCATGGGTGTACCCGTATCCAATAAAAATAATATAAGGGATTGCTCGAGGACTTATGTATCTTCACGAAGATTCTAGGCATAGAATTATACATTGTGATTTCAAAGCTAGTAATGTCCTGTTGGACAAGGACATGAATCCAAAGATAGCAGATTTTGGCATGGCAAGGATTTGTGGGGCAGATCAAAGTCAAGCAAATACAAGCAGAATTGTTGGTACATAGTAAGTATCAAAACAAACCTTCCTATTATTCTTATGAATGGTTTGGATATTAGATTACAATACTAATAGTGCTAGATTCTAGTGGTTATATGTCTCCAGAGTACGCACTATAAGAACAATTTTCGGTTAAGTCTGATGTGTACAGTTTTGGAGTTTTAGTACTTGAGATCATAAGTGGCAAAAAGAGCAATAGTTTCTACTAGTCAGATAATGGGGAGTACCTCTTGAGCTATGTAAGCTTCAATTTAATTTTAATTTTATATATCTTGCATACTATAGGAGCTACATTTGTTAGGAGAATTAACCAAATGATGTTCGTCATAGGCCTGGAGACTTTGGAGGGATGGAACGTCGTTAGAGCTGATGGATCAAACTTTTGGCAATTCTTTTCCACAAAATGAGGTGGTGAGATTAATCCATATTGGATTATTGTGCATTCAGAAAAATCCAGCAGATAGACCTATGATGACAACAGTATCACTCATGCTTAACAGTTTCTCTGTCACGCTATCGTTACCGAAATAACCAGTATTCTTTGTTGGTAGCACAACACAACAGAGTATGCCAGGATTGAGTATAGAGTCTGTTCAATCTTCAAGCAAAACCATGCCTTCATCTATGAATGATGTGTCCATCACTGAACTCCACCCTCGTTAGCACAAGCAATAGTATTAAAACCTCGCATGGAGATTATTGAACTTAGTTTAAGGTTTGTAGACTTATCAAATTTGCCATAAAGTTATCAAATTTGCTTCTCCTAAATTATTTGATCCATTAAACTGATCACATATTTGCCTCCATTTTTCCAAATATTATTAAAAACCTAAAATATATATAGATATTTAATACTTTCTAAGGTATGTTTAATATTAATTGATCACATAAAACATTAAAGCTAAAAACATCAAACTTGGTTGAGTAATGTCTATGTTTTATATACTTGGGAGGTATATATGTATTGAAAATTGCCATTGATGGGTTAAAGATTTTAATGAGTAAGTGTTAAGTTATCATTCGAATCTTGTATTACTTTGAGTTTGATCCATTCAAAACAATTTTTCCATTCCAAAATTTGCGACTTTGGAATCATACTGTCATTGTCATATTTCATATTGCTAGCGAATGAACTTAAGATATAGTTTGTGAAGTTCAACTCTCTATAACTAAATAGATGTGGCCTCAATTATAACCATCAGGTTTTTTTAAAACAAATCATACTTATAGTTTATATAATTAGGTGTATTATGCAATTTTTCTTTCTCTAGAATATGGAAAGGAGGTATATTTAACAATTACAATAACATTGTATTTTATTTGTTTTTAAAAATCTTCTCAATGTACTTTATATATCTAATTAAGAAACACATTTTGATAAATATATATCTAAAATATATTTGATTTTGTCATATCGACATACTCGACGACATATCTAGAGTTGGTCAAGGACCAGTCCTAAGCAGGCCCAGGCCTGGGCCCATTTGGGACCAGTCGCTCATGGGCCTGGGATCGGTCTCACGCCCATGAGCAATATGAGGACCCAGATCGGTCCTTAGGATTGGTCCTATGGGCCCAAGACCGGTCCTATGGGCTTGGATAATTTCTTTTCCCCTCTAATCTTTTTTTATATTTTAGGGGCGAAATAAAATTTTATAGGGGGGTTTTTAGTATTTTTTAGGGGTAGATTAGTAAGTTTCTAAGAATTTAATTAATTTGAAAAAATAATAAAATAATTAATTGTTAATTTTAATTTTTAACATAAATGTAATATTCACATTTCACACATTCACGCTTCACAAATAACAATTAAATAATTTTTTTTATTAAATTATTCATCTTCATCGTCAATAATATTTACATCATTCAAATCTGTATTCCTAAAGAGTTCGAGTAGTTCGGGATCTTCAAGGTGCTGTTATAGTCTTCTTTCTGCATGAGTCCAATCCCATAAACATGTTATGACTTCAATCATCTCATCGGTTAAAGAACATCTTCTGTCTTCAACAATCCGACCACTCGTTGAAAATGTTGACTTAGATGCAATTGTAGAAACCGGCACAGATAAAATGTCACGTGCCATTTGGGCTACAATGGGGAATCGACTTTTATGTTGGTTCCACCATTGAAGAATATCCATGTCATGTTGCTCCTTCATCGTCATAAAGGACAGGTCCACTTGTAGGTAGCGACTTAGCTCATTTGGTCCATGTATGTACGAGCTGGATCTACTACTTCCGCCACGTTCCACATACGTCCACTTGCTCAATCCTTGACGGAGGGCTGCATCAAGGTCCTGATCCTCTCTACTGAACGTTCCACTTCCACTTCCATTGTACCTGTTCTCATATAAAGAAAAAAGGTTATCCAATTTTTGTTTAAAGTCAATCAAATAAGACGTATAATCATGTCCCAAATGCTGGCCTAACTCAGTAATTATATAGTTAACTACGTATAATTTAAACCTAGGATCTAGAACAAGGCCTAATCCATATAAGAATGGAATATCTAACCAATATTTCTCATATTTTTCTTCCATCTTTAAAACAATTTCCCTTAAAATGTTATTATATCTATATTTAGCAAAAGTTTTAGCAATTTGAAGTAAAATATCTAACACTAAATTAGTAGTCGGATAATAAATACCACTTAATGTATTAGTAGCATCATAAAAAATTTGAAGAAATGAATAAAAAAGTTAACAAACCGCCCAATCATCATAGCTGACAACTTACTCTGGATAGTGCTTCCGGTTGACGAAATCTGTAATTTGTTTCGCGGTTGGCAAAGCTTTTTCCAACATCAAGTAGGTGGAGTTTCAACGGATAGGCATGTTCGTATATAACTTCAAAGGTCAAACTGGTAGGTCCTCTTGCTTACAATATTTGACGTACTCTTACCATATTTTATTGCTACCACCGACGATAAATCCGATAGCCGCGCGCACCCTTTCCATCTTCGA
The DNA here is from genome assembly GCF_008641045.1 of Pistacia vera. Lineage (NCBI taxonomy): Eukaryota > Viridiplantae > Streptophyta > Magnoliopsida > Sapindales > Anacardiaceae > Pistacia > Pistacia vera. The sequence continues at coordinate 175,899 of NW_022196499.1, forward strand.
ATGTATAGCATCTAAACCTGCTTTAACTATCAAATTGATGATGTGGCAAGCACATCTCTGGTGAAAAAATTTGCCTTCACCATGCGGATCCAATCTCTTTTCAAATTAAGAGATTGTCGCGATGTTAACAGCTGCATTATCAAGCGTTAATGCTACAACTCTATCAGTTAATAAATATTCTTACAAAACGTTAAGAATTGTAAAATAAATAGTTTCAGCACTATGTTTTTCATATAATGGTTTAAAACCTATCAATTTTTATTGTAAACCCCAATTATGATCTAAGAAATGTACTGTGACAATTAAAAAATCGGTTTTTGATCTACAAGCCCATATGTCTGATGTAAGTGCAATAAATATATTCCTAAAATTTTGAAATTCGTTTTTAAGTTTATTATTTATTTTGTTATAAAGTTTTAGTATATCTCTTCTACTTGTACTTATACTTAACAGGGGTATATGCTGGACAAAATGCAGTTTTAATCATGTGAATAAAATAGGATTTTCATATAAACAAAGGGAGAGTCCGTAGCAACTATGAATCTTGCTATTTTCTCTCGTGCAACATGTGCATTGTATTGCCATGTTGAGAGAGGAGGATTGTGGATTAAAATTAAGTTGAGTTTGAATTGTTACCTAATCCGATTGAAAATGTACCGAGCAACTGTATTATTTGGGGGTGCTTCTCTCCACGTGTTGTCGATCGTCGAAGTCCCTTCTCAGCACCAATAATGGCTCCACAAAAATTACATATCCCACACAATTCTTCCCCCTCCCCATTTGTCTTTGGCCGTTTGATTTGGTGAAGTGTCATCATACATCGGACACGACCCTCTTTAACGGTCAGGGGGTTGGTCTATGCCGTGCCCGTTAACTCGTAGCTTGCATGTGTTTGACTACACCATCCCAATCGAATGTGGTGTGGAATTGCAGCTGCTACCTCTGGAGAAAAGGGTGAAAATGGATAAACCCTTCCCTTTCTTCGGTGGATGGAACGTAAAACTCATTTGGGGATAATACTCCCAATGCATCATTTTGGGAATCCATTATGAATTTATGATAATAATAAATAATTAAAATGAAAAAAATTAAATAATAATATGAATAAGAGATGATATTGAATAATAGAAAAAATTGAATATATAAATAAATATAAATATAAATATAAATTGAATGAGAATTCGATTGGAGATTGGAGTAGAGAGATTGAGAGAATGAGAGATGATGGTGTGAAAAAAAGAAAGATTTTAAGGTATATATAGTGTAATTTTTTTTCGGAGGGGGGGGGGGGGTGGGGGCGCAATTATCATTTAACTTCTATAATTTATGTTTATTTAAAATTTATAGAGGGTTTTAATAATTTTACAAAGGAAAAAATGTAAAAAAAATTTGGGCTGGGCCTTGGAAGAGGGCCCAGTGGAAGGACCAGGCCCTCCTCTTTACTCCTTGGGGGGGGGGGGGGGGGGGGGGGGGGAGATATCATTTTAACTTCTATAATTTATGTTTATTTAAAATTTATAGGGGGTTTTAATAATTTTACAAAGGAAAAAATGTAAAAAAAATTTGGGCTCGAGCCTTGGAGGAGGGCCCAGTGGAAGGACCAGGCCCTCCTCCTTACTCCTTAGGCCTAGTCCCGTTTTGGGATCAGACCTCCTAGGACCGGGTTTTTGGGCTAGGTTTTTGGACCCAGTCCCAAATGTCCACCTCTAGACATATCATCAAACATTGTTCGAGTATTCTTGTCGGTGAAGATAGCCTTGAGAAAGGGTATTTTTGCCAATCCACTAAGATTGGGGTTAGATAGCAAAATCTTTTTGAGGAGGAATATCCCCCGAAAATGTGGCTATTTGCGTTTGTTTCCCTGTTTCAAAAATATTCTATTCCTATTCTGAAAAAATGTTTGAAAAAGAGAGAGAGAGAAAACCGTTACTTCTCAGAGGAACTGAGAAGCAGAGGGGCTACAGAAGCCAGTAGCTAATCAACTTTTTCCTGTGTAAATAAGATTTGCATTCTTATTTTCTTTTCATTTTTTTGTTGTCTTACTTATAAATTTGCATGCACATTAGCTTGGAGTTTTGTTTGAGCCAAGAAAAAATTGGGTTTTATTCATTTTTCCTTTACAACTCACTTTCATCCATGTGAGTTTGTTTTTTATTTAGTTTTCATGGATATTACTTTGATCGAAATCAGTTCTTTATGTGGTTTTTGTTTACAAGTTTTAATTTTGAAGCTGAAACTAGGTTTTTGTTTTAGGTTTCAGTTTGGGTTCTTGAAGATGGCAATGAAGATCCTTTCTGGAAGCTGCTCTTCTGACCTTTCATCTCTCTTTGGAGGAGCTTTCTACATCAATAGGTATATCTTTTTTCAATTAATTTTATATTTTTTTGCTCCCAAAAAGCATTAATTTTTATTTTCACACTGTTGCTATGGAGGCGTATTGTTAAATTTTAGGAGATTTGAAGGGGGAAGTTACAGTACATTAGGTTGTATGTTGTGAGTGTGTGGTGAATTTTTTATTTCTGCTAAGTACAGTTTTGAGTTTCATTTTAGAAGATTAGTCAAACAGAATATTGAAATCTCATTTACTATTTTTCTTTTATAGACTTTATCTTTTGTTCTGTATCTATGAGGGATAGAGCATTGATGATTTCATTTTGTTCTTCTGCAGGAATCGACTGACTCTTGCCGGAATCGGTTTTTCTAGTAGTATTTCGACCTTCTTACAAAAGCTAAATTACGGACATTAACATGTTTCTTTCCTCTTTGTGGTACTAACATGATGGTTTTTTGATGTAAGAACAGCTGATTCTCGTGCAAATGAATCATTGAACTCAAGAGTAGATCCTCCAACGCTGTTAGCAGCTGAGAAAAAAGAAGCCAAGTCTGTTTGAACCTTGCTCTTGATGCAACAAGGTCTTAGCAAGGTAGTTGCTGCACAAACTATCAATAAATCAGATCATTTCATCGACCACCTTATCTCAAGCCTTCATTCTGCTCATAAATCTTGGTATCTTGTAGGTCCGGCTACAACATGTAGTTTTTCTTTTTTGGTACTTTTATCTCAGTGTCTTTGTTCCCATGCTAATCAGTTTTACTTGTTATTGCAGGAAGAGAGTTCACGACCCTTGAGATTAGGGACACCCTTAATCCTTATCTTCAATCCCTCCTTGAAGAGCATGGAAACTTTATGGTAGATTTAGTTAAGAACTTTCCTACCGCACCTATCAAAGAAAAGCCAGCTTTGCCAGTTTGTCGATCTCATTCCAGCCTTGACTAAGCTAGAAGTATTCTCTCATTTAAGCACCCCAAGTCTAGCAGCAGATATATGCCCTCAACTTAGCTACCTCTTAGAGCTGGCATGGATCTTGAGCAGATCAAGTTAGCTACACACAAATATCCTAGTTTTGTCAACTATAGCTCGGAGAGCAAAATCAAACCTCTACTAGAGTTTCTTCTTGATCTTGAGGTAGCTAAATCAGAGATTCCTAAAATTCTTGTCCAAAGGCCTCATTTATGCGACATAGTATATCTGGTAAAATAATACCCATCATGTTATACTTGGAAGATATGGGTGTGGACAAGAAACAGTGGGCAAAAGTTATATTCTGCAGCCCAGGACTCCTCAGTCACAGCAGGTAGAAGGTTCAGGCAGAGTTGTTAATTTCCTTCATGAGTTGGGGTTATCAGGTGATAGCATAGGTAAGGTCTTAACATGGTATCCAAGAATTATAAGTTACAGGGTGGAAGACAATCTCTGACCGACAGCCGAGTACTTCAAACTGTTAGGGGTTAATGTTGCCATCGTTGTCCACAGATTTCCAGCAAGTCTTTGGCTTAGTATTGAGGGCAATGTCAAGCCTGTGACCAAATTTTTCTATGAAAAGGGGTTCAGTGTGGAAGATATCGGGACCATGGTGTCGAGATTGCCTAATTTATATGCTCTCAGCTTGACAGGGAGCTTGATACCCAAACGGGAGTTCTTTTTGACCATGGGTTATTCAAAACCTGAGTTGATTAAGTTTCCTTAGTATTTTAGTTACAGTTTGGAACAGAGAATCAGACCACGTTTTGCACTTGTCAAGGAGTTAGGAGTGAAAATCGGGTTGGACCGCATGCTAGTATGACCACACTGTGACTTTGAGAAAGTTTTGAAGATGAAGAGAAAGAATATGCTTGCTGATGAGCTTTCAAGTCATACAGAGAGCAAGTAATATGATCATTGGTCAGGAAATGGATTGTATGGCTTCTCAGTGGAGTGCTCATTTAGATGGAGCAGCCCAGTGGTACAATTTTCAAGCTTGACTTTAACAAGTTTGTTGGAGGTATCTTTGAGTGTTGTCCACAGTGTGGTCAGTCCTTTTCATCAATTGTTTCTCTATAATCCTTGTATTAACATAAGTTTTCTCTTCTGCATTACTCTTTCTTACAAGTTAGTATTCCCAGGATGCATGGAAGTGAATTCAATCATTGTTGTTTAGATGAGACTCTCTTCCTTATCATGCAATTTTTTTTTTTGGTTGCAAATTCTTTTTCTACTTCAATGTAAATCTTAGATGTAATGGCTCTAGTACTTGTTCTTTGTTTGAAGGTGAGGTTAATATTCTGAACATTTATCTGGCAAAATGTTCTCTGGCTGCTCAACAAGTGATTGTTTGTTGGTTATGAAACTTTGTTATATTTGAATACAAGCTTTTACTTAATTACAAGTGTAACATTTTATATTATAAGTCCGTCGTTAAAAATATTACATTCAACATTGCAAGTTTGATATTTTATATCACAAAACATGCATGTTTTGAGATAATGAGAATGTAGACTTGATATCTTACATTAACTTAACACTAGATATGAATATTATATGAATGAGATACAACTGAGTCTTGGAATTTTAAATGTTGAAGTCTTTGTTTTAACAAAAATCAACTTGCTTTTGCAAAATTTGTTTGAAATTATTATGAACGTCAATCACAATGAGATAGGAAGCAAGCTGGCTAATATAGAATCAAGTGTGATCAAGATAAGACCAATGAAATGGCCAATGATAAGTTTGTTGGCATGTCTTGTTAAATGTTTACTTTAGTGACACGATGATGATGAATCCACTTGCTTTCTCCAGTAATGGACTTTGGGCGTATACTGTATATACTTCATTACTTTTGGAAGATTAGTTAAAGCAATGCTTCTATATCTGCAATGAAGAATCTGTTCACTTTTTTCACTCCAAATACTGTCTTCTTGTTGGGCTTGGGTTTCCCTCATGTGAAGATGGCCCAAACTAAAGCCCAGGAAACCACATACCGCGACCACAGATGCATAAGTACCACCATATTTTTGACTCCAAATACTGTCTTCTTGTTGGGTTTGGGTTTCCCTCATGTGGAGATGGCCCAAACTAAAGCCCAAAAATAAAAGAAAGAAAAAAAATTGCAGTAGCTTTATTCGTTTTTTGAGTGGGTGAATAGCGTGAAAAAATAGGACACTATTCATTGATGCAAAATCTGCAGATGTGAGAAAGAGGCAGCTACGCCAAGTTATTCCAATAACGATCCAACGGTAAATTTTGCTCCGTTTTTACTCAAATTTCAGAGTGTTGTTGTTGATGGCAAGATCTTTACATCTAACGGTTAGTTTTGTGATAGTCATATTTTTTGTGGAGTTTTATCTCTTGAAAAATAGCCAAATCAAATAATTGAGTTGTAGAATTTTCAGTTCGTTCGTTTTTCTTCAACCTGACAATCAAAAGATCATCTCTAGTCTAATCAACCTGGTTTTAGGTCAGAATGCAGAGGACGTTTGGCTCTTCAATCTGGATGGTTGGTTTTCGATTTTCGGCTGAGTTTGGAGTTATACAGCCTGCATTTCAGGTGTTTTACTGGTGATTTTTCTCCATCTTTTTGTAACTCTTTTATGTATTTCACTTTATTAAGAATTGTGATATAACTCTAAATTTTATGTGGAATATTATTGGTGATTTGTGGCTGTTGTAAACACTTTTTTATTATAGTGGATTTAAGTGGACCATTCGATCCCGTGGTTTTTTAATCTCTTCACATTGAAGAGGTTTTTCTACATAAAATTGTTTGTCTATTGTGAATTAGATTGTTGTTTTAAGCATATTTGCTCAAGGTTTTACTCCTTACAAATTCGTTCTAAGTAGGAAATATTTGTTAGTGCATTATTTACTTTCACTTCTCAACAAACCTCAATGAAACTCTCTCTTCTCTAATCCCGAATGCCCCCCTTAGCAATGGATTTTACAAAACCTGTACTGGGGGCCTGCAAGGCCCTGATGGAGCCTATGGCCTCTTTCTTTGTAGACGAGACATCTCTCCTGATCTATGCCAAATTTGTGTCAAGGTCGCTAGTAAAAAAATTGAAAACCTTTGTCCTAAACAAAAAGAAGCAATTATATGGTATGAAGAGTGCATGTTAAGGTACTCAAACAGCTCTGTTTTCTCTGATATGGAAGAGGATCCTCGTGTTTATTTGGGGAACCAAAATAACGTTATACATCCCAGTCAGTTTAATCAGACTTTGGCTGATTTGATGAAAAGTTTGGTTCATGATGCTGTGTCATCTAGCAACTTTTTTGCTGCTGAAGATGTGAATTTCACAACTTTTACTAGGCTATATGGGATGGTGCAATGCACTCCTGACATTGTTTCATCTGAGTGCCGCATTTGCTTGGCTGCTTGTGTGAGTGAGATTCGTAAATATTGTAATGGGAAAGAAGGAGGTAGAGTTTCTAAGCCTAGTTGCAATATCAGGTTTGAAATTTACCCTTTTTACTCTATGGCCTCTCATTCACCTCCACCGCCAGCTACCTCAACAAGTAAAAGTGGTAAGCATTTGCATTTACCACTTTTAGGATTGTCGGATTCACTTGTGTCCTTTTACAAAGGAGGAAGACAAAGCAGGAGATCGGAAGTGAGCAAGAGGCAGAAGGTTAATTATACCCTTTCTCCTGCCACAATTTATATCACCAGCTTCTCCTTCTCAGCCGCCTCCGTCGTTGCCTTCTCTACGGCTAGTTATTCCAAAAGGTATGTTTCAAGATCCTTTCCTGTTATGAACTTTACAAAAGCAACATCTTCTTCTTTCTTCAAACAATTTCTAATCCTTAGCAAATCTCTATGTAGGATTCGAACTCGGATGAAGTTCTAACTATCTGTCAAAGAAAAAACAAATGGATCTTGTAGGATTCCTAAGAACTAAATTCTTTGATTTTTTCCGAAAGTAGATATTTATATGTTTTTCACATTTCCTTAATGGCCAGGACATTAAGAAATATCCATAAAGGCATTTAAGGGAATTGGTCTGATTTTATCTTTGTTTTGTTTTATGGTAGATTTCGTGAAGAACTTTCGTACCGCACCTATCGAACAAAAGCTAGCTTTGCCAGTTTGTCGATCCCATTCCAGCCTTAACTCCAAGAAGCCAGAAGCAGTCTCTCATGTAAGCGCCCCAAGTCCAGCAGCAGATCCATGCCCTCAACACAGCTACCTCTTAGAGCTTGGCATGGATCTTGAGCAGATCAAGTTAGCTACTTGCAAATATCCCAGTTTTGCCAACTACAGCTCGAAGAGGAAAATCAAACCTCTAGTAGAGTTTCTTCTTGATCTTGGGGTAGCTAAATCAGATATTCCTAAAAATTCTTGTCCAAAGGCCTCATTTATGTGGACATAGTATATCTGGTAAAATAATACCCATGATGTTATAATTAGAAGATATGGCTGTAAACAAGAAACAGTGGGCAAAAGTTATATTGCGCAGCCCAGGACTCCTCAGTCTCAGCAGGCAGAAGGTTCAGGCAGTTGTTAATTTCCTTCTTGAGTTGGGCTTATCAGGTGATAGCATCGGTAAGGTCTTAACTCGGTATCCAAGAACTGTAAGTTACAATGTGGAAGACAATCTCCGGCCAACAGCCAAGTACTTCAAAAGTTTGGGGGTTAATGTTGCCATTGTTGTCCATAGATGTCCCGCGAGTCTTTGGCTTAGTATTGAGGGCAATCTCAAGCCTGTGACCAAATTTTTCTATGAAAGGAGGTTCAGTTGGAAGATATTGGGACCATGGTGTCGACATTGCCTAATTTATATGCTCTTAGCTTGACGGGGAGCTTGATACCCAAATGAGAGTTCTTTTTGACCAATCGGTTATTCAAAATCTAAGCTGGTTAAGTTCCCTCAGTATTTTAGTTACAGTTTGGAACAGAGAATCAGACCACGTTTTGTACTTGTCAAGGAGTTAGGACTGACAATCGGGCTGGACTGCATGTTAGTACGATCAGACTGTGGCTTTGAGAAAGTTTTGGAGATGAAGAGAAAGAATATGCTTGCTGACGAGCTTTCAAGTCCTACAGAGAGCAAGTAATATGATTGTTGGTTAGGAACTGGATTGTATGGCTCCTCAATGGAGTGCTCATTTAGATGGAGCAGCCCAATGGTACAGTTTTCAGGCTTGACTTTAACAAGTTTGTTGAAGGTATCTTCGAGTGTTGTCCACAGTGTGGTCCGTCCTTTTCATCAATTGTTTCTCTAATCCTTGTCTTCGCAGAAGTTTTCTCTTCTGCATTACTCGTTCTTGCAAGTTAGTATTCCCAGGAAGCACGGAAGTGAATTCATTCGTTGTTGTTTATATGAGCCTCTCTTCCTTATCATGCAATTTTTTTTTGTCGCAAATTGTTTGGCTACTTCAATGTAAATCTAGTACTTATTCTTTGAAGGTAAGGTTTATATTCTGAACATTAATCTGGGAAAAGGGTTCTTTGGTTGCTCAACAAGTGATTGTTTGTTGGTTATGAAACTTTGCTATATTTGAATTTAAGCTTTTACTGAATTACAACTGTGACATTTTATATTATAAGTCTGTCGTTAAAAATATTACATTCAACATTGCAAGTTTGGTATTTTATACCACAAAACATGCAGGTTTTGAGATAATGAGAATGCAGACTTGATATCTTATATTAAAACTTGGAGCATCACTGCATTTAAACAGCACAGGTTATGAATGGTAAATCAACTGAGATACAACTGAGTCTTTGAATACTAAATGCTTAAGTCCTTGTTTCAATAAAAATCACTTTGTGATAGGAAGCAAGCTGGCTAATACAGAATCAAGTGTAATCAAAGAGAAGACCCATTGAAATGTCCAAGTGATAAGTTTGTTGACATGTCTTGTTAATTGTTTGCTTTAGTGACATGATGATAATGGCTGCACTTGCTTTCTCCAGTAATGGGCTTTGGGCATTTACTGTATATACTTTATTACTTTTGGAAGATTAGTTAGAGAAATGCTACTATATCTACAACGAAGAATCTGTGCACTTGGCAAACTGAGATTCAATTTTAGAATGATGCTGTGTAAGGAAAATTTGAAGAAAACAAGAAATGAAAGGGACGAAGTCTAGTTTTGTCTAGACTTTTGTTATGCATGTCAGTTTAATAAATACCTTTTTGTATTAGATGTCAAACCCATACCTTCTCAAAGATATTCATATCAATCCTATCTCATGTCAAGAAATGAATGGACAGGAGTCTTTCATGTGTCAAGGTAACTTGGAAAACACTCATTACATTGACCTCAAAGGTGTATAAATTGACACTTCTCTTCACAAAAAAAGGGGCTGAACATATGAGAGTTAGGCGTAAATTTGAGCTCAATTCTTTGTCTCTGTAAACACTGTATTTCTTCATCTTTGTATGTTTTATAGGCAAAATCATAGAAATAGTCAGAGATTAATAAAATAACAGTGGATGTAGGATTTGCTTTAAGCATCCGAACCACTATAAAAACCTCTCTTATTAGTCTATTATTTATGTTTTCTACAACATATATAATCTTAGCTCTATATTCAAATCTCATGGATCTATCACGTATAATTTCTAAGACTCTCTTAATACTTTGCACGTACGAGTCGTTGATGTCCAAAATAAAGCGTGAACAACTTTTATCCCTCATTTGCAATAATTTTCATCTCTTCCTTGTCTTTCTCTTTCTCTCTTTTTCTTTTTCCTTTCACAGTTGTGTTCTCTTTCTTCATCTTCCCCAAGCACATGTAAATGCATAACCCTGAAAAGGGTTTTAAATCTTTGCTTTATTTGGTTTCTTTGTGCTAATAAACAAAGGCGTTTATAATTAACTATATGTTATGACACAGGGAATTTCACAATAATAGCTCCTATGAGAAGAACAGGAATCTGATCCTCTTATCTCTTGCTTCTAATGTCACTCTACATGATTTTTTTTTTAGACTCTTGTGCTTGGAGGAGATTCTTCAAAAGTGTGCTAATTGTAAAAGTTCTGAAGCCAAAAAAGCAGTTGTATGGAATGATAAATATTATTCAAGCATCGGAATCTATGGCTATAATTTCTTATTCTCACTTTAGAATAGGAGAAGAGGTAGATACCCAAACCAAAAATTATCAAGAAAGCACCTAGAGTCGGTACTCATTTTCTTCTCGAAGAGCTTGGCAAGATTTCGCTAATAATCATTCTGCTTTGTAACATGTGTGATGAAGATTTTCATTTCATGTTGAAATTATTCGGGGAAGAAATAGTTATGTGAGATGAAAGAGAATGCTAGAGAGAGGAAGGAGTTTCTATCTTCTTCTGCAGTGTTTCATTTCATGTTGAACATACATAAGGCGTTCTTTGCTTTTTGATTGTATAAGTTCTCTTGCAACTCATTTGCCTAACTGGATTGCTAACCATGGGAGTCAAGTTAACCTTGTGATGTTGTTACTTTACTTGCCATTGAAATTGTATTAGAACTAGAAAGCATGATGGCTTCTTCTCTTTGGATAAAATTCATCCTTTCAGCCATTGTTATGCTCATTATTTCTCCCAATGTCACAGCCCAGGAAACCACATACCGCTACCACAGTGCGTAAACACCACTTTTTTCACTCCAAATAGTGCCTTCTTAACAATCCTCAATGAAACTCTCTCTTCTCTGATCTCAAATGCCCCCTTAGCAATGGATTTTACAACACCAGCACTGGGGGCCTGCAGGGCCCCGATAGAGCCTATGGCCTCTTTCTTTGTAGAGGAGACATCTCTCCTGATCTAGCCAAATTTGTGTCAAGGTCGCTAGAAGAAAAATCAAAAACTTTTGTCCTAAACAGAAAGAAGCAATTATATGGTATGAAGAGTGCATGTTAAGGTACTCAAACAGGTCTATTTTCTCTGATATGGAAGAGGATACTCGTGTTTATTTGGGGAACCAGAACAACGTTATACATCCCAGTCAGTTTAATCAGACTTCGGCTGATTTGATGAACAGTTTGGCTCATGAGGCTGTGTCATCTAGCAACTTTTTCGCTGCTGAAGATGTGAATTTCACAACTGTTACTAGGCTATATGGGCTGGTGCAATGCACTCCTGACATTGTTTCATCTGAGTGCTGCATTTGCTTGGCTGCTTGTGTGAGTGAGATTCGTAAATACTGTAATGGGAAGGAAGGAGGTAGAATTTCCAAGCCTAGTTGCAATCTCAGGTTTGAAATTTACCCTTTTTACTCTATGGCCTCTCATCCACCTCCGCCGCCAGCTACCTCAACAAGTAAAATTGTTAAGCATTTGCATTTGCCACTTCTAGGATTGTCGGATTCATATGCATCTGACCAATGTCGGAGCCTGCATTAACCACGTGTACTGCTGATGCACGCAAGATTTTTTTTTCTTTATATTGAGCATTTTAGATATCCAAAGTGACCATAACTTTTCACTTTGATATTGTGAAATATGTGTATAGACATGATGAACCTATCCCATTTAAGTTGTTTATTAATCTAATCATAGGGTGAGTTAGCGCAAATAAATAGCAGGACATATGCATGATTACTTGATCAAATTCTTCTGTAGGTCGGAAATTAATACTGTAATCACTGTTATAATGCTTTTTGCATAGTGAATGACCTCTCTCAGGTCTATACGTGAAGCTACATCTACTTTTTTGGTTAGCTTGTCAATCTTTTTGTATCTTCTATAGTTTGAATACAATTCTTTTGGTTTCCTAGCAAAGAATCATCATTGTTACAATCATGTTCTTTAGTTTTGTATTACCCAAATAGATTTCAGTGCCATCATGAGTTGACTATGTACACATTTTTCTGGTTTGTGCATGCAGAGAAAAAAGGTTTTACATCTAGGTTTGTTATAACCATTGTTTCTTCGGTAGTAGTTGTTTTTATTGCACTTGTTGCCTTCACTTGTGTCTTTTTACAAAGGAGGAAGACAAAGCAGGGAATTGGAAGCGAGCAGGAGGCAGAAGGTAATTATAGCCTTTCTGCTGCCACAATTTACTCTGCTATATGAGCTGAAACTAATTTTCTTTTTGAGTTCTAATCTCTTACTCTGATCTTTTAAGGTTCTTGTGAAATTGATAATGTGGAATCCTTGCAATTTGACTTCAGCACTATCAGAACTGCAACAAATAAGAGGGGGATTCGGTGTTGTTTACAAGGTATTAATATCAAGTACTCATAACCAAAGTGAATATCAATTGTTAGTTAAAATGGGTAAAATTGTAAGTTCTGAATAACGTAAATGCTGTTACAATCATTTTTTTCAAATTCAATTTCAGAGCAGGCTTCCTGTTGGACAGGATATGGCTGTTAAGAGATTGTCAAGAAATTCTCGGCAAGGAGAATTAGAATTAAAAAAGGTGGTCCTTTTAGTGGCAAAGCTTCATCATAGGAATCTTGTTAGATTCCTAGGTTTCTGTATGAAAGGAAATAAAAGGCTTCTAGTCTATGAGTTGGTGCCCAATTCAAGTCTAGACAGCTTCATATTTGGTATGGTTGCACTGCTTTTTTGCTTTGGTTTCTAACAACCTTGTACCTTGCTCTTGACTAGAAACTGTCTACTTTCCTGTGGCTTTTGTTAATTTTTAGATCCCACAAAACGCTCATCATTGGATTGGGAAACACGGTACAAAATCATTGGGGGTATAACACGATGATTGCTTTATCTTCATGAAGATTCAAGGTTTCGGGTCATTCACCATGACCTCAAAGCTAGCAATATTCTTATAGATGTCGATATGGCTCCGAAAATCACAAATTTTGGAATGTTAAGATTGTTTGAAATGGATCAAACTCAAGCCAATACAAGGAGAGTTGTTGGGACCTTGTAAGTATATATAAGAATTATAACGTAAATCAAATCTAACGCATTAATGGCCATTTTCAGCCTGTATATGGCTCCAGAGTATATAAAGCATGGACACTTCTAACTAAGTCTGACGTTTTCAGCTTCAATGTGTTAGTCTTGGAAATCATTATTAGTCAACAAAATAGTTGTTAAAATAGTTGTTTTCCTAATGAAGAGGAACCGCAAGATTTACTAACCTATGTAAGTGAAACATTGTAAGTCATTAAACTCAGTATCAATGGCCATTAAATCATTGTCAAATTTTTGCAGGCATGGAGAAACTGGACTAGAGCGTCAGCTTTAAATCTGATAGATCCAGTGTGAGGGGTTGTTCTAGCTGGGTTGTCTTCTGTTAAAGAAAATGTAGCCAATAGACCTACAATGGTTTCAATTGTTCTTATGCTGACTAGCTATTCTCAGTCTCTCCCAATACCCTCAAAACCTGCATTTTTTATGCAATCTAGCTCGGAGCTGGATTATTCAGAATCTTCTATGTTGGATTCCAGTGAAAATTATTCTGAATTTTCGTTGAATGAGGATGCAATTACTGAACTTGACGCTCGATAATGTTTGAAGATTGAAGTTGTATCTTTGAGTATTGAAACCTGTAAATGCAGTTAAATAACAATAGGAGCCTAGCCAAGTATGAGTGTAAACTATTTTTGTGTCATTATATGGTTTGAACTCTCGACTTTAAGCATGCGAAAGTTGATAAGAGTTCGAGAGATTGTGTTTTTTATTCTCTACTCGTGCACATAGGAATTAACTCTTGTTAGTGAAAGGTGTAAGTTCGGATCTTAAAAAAATGAGGATGCTGTAGAAAAGAGGTCAATCCAATGGATCTTCCTGACACACAATAAGCCGATATAGATGCGTCTGGTGTTCACATAATGGCTGAAAAGACTTACCTAAAGTTGGATCAATTAGCTCCACTGGTGTTTCATTTGTCACTTCTTTTGAGTTAATGTTCTTCACTTTTGCTATTTCATATTTAACTCGAGCCAAGAAAAATTGAGTCTGATACATTTTTCCTATCGAACTCACTTTTAACTATGTTGAGTTTGTTTTTCTTAGTTTTGAATGAGATCACTTTGATAGTCATCGTCAAAATCACTTTGTTGATTCATTGGAAGACGTCAGTCCTTTTATAGAAAGATGAGGTGAGGCTAGCTTGCTCCATGAATTGGGTTCAATTTGAAAAACACAAAAATGCTTGAAAATTAAACATATTGCATAGCCAAGACCACTATGCATTCACATTTGTACTTGGAAGTCATGAAAATGAGTAACTCTAAGCTAATATATAAATAGTGGGTTAATTTCAGAAACCATAATACTATATGAGTGGGTTTGGTTCGGATTCATAAAAGATTACTCTAGTAATCTGTCTTTTAACTCAAGAATTACCATGTTTGGTTGTAAAATGAAAAAAGATTCTGATAATCTTCAAATATTAATAATTGTTATTGTAGGTAAACTTGGGGGCAATTCAAATATTGACTGAAAGGTATTATTTTTTTGTTATCGGGATAATCCTAATTTTGCTCCCATTTTACCCTTAATTATTAAAAGTCTAGGACAGAAATGTCCTCATATGTCAACCAAATAACAAATAGACCAACTGATTGATATTACTTCTATACCTTGATAAATAATTTTTTGGAACATAAATACCCCTCATTTTATACTCCCCCCGTTTTCTTTTAATTGTCGTTTTAAGACTTTCTAAAATTTTCAAAATTAAAGTCGTTCTGCCTTTATCTTGTCTGCACCTTTCATCATGCCTTCTCCACTTTTTATCATCCCTCTCTCTTTCCATTCTATCTTTGTCATTTCTCTACTTTTTGCCTCTGTCTCTCTTTAATCTTTAATCTTTATCTTATCTCTTCCCCTCTTCTCCTCTCTTCCTTATTTTCCATCGCCACTTCTTCTTTCTCTAATCTGTCTCTGCTTCCATCTTTTCTCTCTTTTTCTCATCTTCCTTCTATATGTTCCTCTCTCCACTTATTTGAAGCACCCTGTCATCTTCAATCTCCACCTTCACTTCCTCTTTCTTGAGCCCTGGAAGATCAGCCTTGAACTCATGAGCTTTTGGGGTTTCCTTCCAGTGCACACGGGTGTTAACAAAAGCTGAAGTTTCTTGAGGGAGTTGAGAGGAGAGTGACGATACAGATGATAGGAAAGGAAAGTCCTTGAATGAGTTACAGACAGCACCTCTACTATTATATTGTTCGGCCATGGTGACTGATCGAACAAAATCAAAGAGAACAGAAAAGAGTGAGGGATTAAAAAATTAAAGAACTAGAGCAGCGTAAAAGAAAAGAAACAGATGAAGTTGGTGGGAGAAACAAATGCAATAAGACAAAATTGTTAAAAATGTTATTTAAATAAGCGGGAAAGTTTCCCAGTTTCAAAGTCTCTCCCACCTGCAAAATTAGGGAAAAAAATGGTGGGAGAGAGAAATTTTGTTTTTTATTAAAACCTGTGCCCACACCTAAAACGTCAATTAAAAGAAAACGGAGGGAGTATAAATTAATCTTAATTTTGTTACAATTTTACCTCTAAGTAATAAATTTTTTGGACAATAATCCCCTTATAATGAAAACTATTTACATAACACCCAGCAACCCAAACGACTGTCGACAGTTGGTAGAACGGTGCATGACCAATCAGATTTGGCTGATGCACGATCACTGATATGGTCGGAAATAGCCAGATGACAGTGGATCTAGCAGGAAACAACTAGATCTATTCTAGTCGTTAATGGCCATGGATTTGGCCGGAAAAAGCTAGATACTTGAATCTGGCTAGAAACGACCAAAATAGATCTAATTTTTTTCAGCCAAATTCACGACCATCTAGCCGTAAACAGCTAGATCATCACATGGTTAGCCATATTCGGCCGGTTGTGCATCGTTTCGGCGACTGTCGATGGTGATCGATAGTTGTTTTTGGTGATTGAGGTTATTTCATTAACTTTTAAATTTTTTATGGCTGTGGTGTTTTAACTAGATTCTCAAATATAGGGGATTAAATATAAATCTAAATAATAATAATAATAATAATAATATTATTATTATATTAAAAAGGAAGTGCAATTCAATAAAAGATTCTCTTAAAATTCTTTTAATCCTTCTCACAAAACATATTAATTATTTATAACTACAACTGAAGCATGTATGACATTGCCAGCCACTTTCATTATTACCTTTGCCATCACTCGTTCAGAATATACATTTTCATTGTATTAAAGCAAGCCTTTTGAAAAGCATATAATAAGACGTTGCCAACCAGTTTCATTATTACGTTTACCTGTTCCCCACACTCTCACTTTTCTGACTAGAAGACTTCACTACGTCTAGAAGATTAGGTGAAGTCTGCTCCGCTTCCACTAACCACTATGTCAAATGAGAAAACACAAAATGCTTATGAAATAGATAAACATAGTACATAGCTTGACCCACATGCGTAATGAATTTACATGTGTGATAGGAAGTGTCATAAATTGTCTATGAATTCACAGATAAACATAGTACATAGCTTGACCCACATGCATAGTGAATTCACACGTGTGATAGGAAGTGTCATAAAACAGATCCACATAGTACATAGCTCTAGGCCAATATTTTGTATATCCCTTCGATAAATTGTCTGTTATGGTTCATCTTCCCCAAGGTTATAATGAAAATGCAGATGAGTTTTATATGTCCTGTTTGTTTTATGATAATAAACATTGGTGTTACTAGAGCAACTATATGCTACGAATCAGGGAATTTCACAACAAATAGCACCAATGAGAAGAACAGGAACATGATCCTCTCATCTCTTGCTTCTAATGTAACTCTACGTGATGGTTTTTCTTGGAGCATTCTGTTAATAGTTAGTTGATACTCTGTTATTAGTTAGTTAGTCAGTTAATAGTTAGTTGATATTCTGTTAGTCAAGTTGACATTTGTTATTTAATTAGTTACAATCTGTTGTTAGTTAGTTAGTTAGTTGACGTTTGTAAAGCTGATGAACTGGACTAGTATATAAACTGAAAGCTTCTCTGTTTTTCTTCATAAGTTTAATAAAAAGAATTTATCCAGATTTGTTTTTCTTCATGGTATCGGAGCACTTCTGCTCCTTTGTTTTCCTCTTCTTTGTTCTACTGTGATTTTCAATGGTGACTCCAATAGCGAATTCGGATCCTACACAGAATCCGTCAAGCCATTATTATCTTTATCCAAATGAAAATCCTGCAGTTGTCTTGGTTACACCTGTTCTCAACGGCACCAACTATCATTCTTGGGCACGTGCCATGAAAATGGCTTTACTTTCCAAGAACAACTGAAATTTGTAGATGGATCTGTTCAAGCACTTTTGACTACTGATTCAACTTTTTCAGCTTGGGAAAGATGTAATACAATGGTAATTTCTTGGCTTAATCATTCTCTTTCACCTTCAATAACTAGTAGTGTGTTATGGATTGATAAAGCATATGAAGTTTGGGAAGATCTTCGGGAAAGGTTTTCACAGGGAGACATTTTCAGAATTTCAGATCTCCAAGAAGAAATCTATACTTTCAAACAAGAAAATCGAAATGTGACAGATTATTTCACTGAGCTTAAAATCCTCTGGGATGAATTACTGAATCTTAGGCCAATTCCTTGTTGTTCTTACACAAATCCTTGTTCTTGTGGTGCTTTAACTAAGGTCAAGACTTATCAAAACAATGATTATGTGATCAGATTTCTCAAGGGCTTAGGTGATCAATTTACCACACTCAGATCCCAAATTATGCTCATGGAACCACTTCCTTCCATAAACAAGGTATTTTCTCTGGTTGTACAGCGAGAGAGACAAATGGTTTCAGGTGCATCCAAAGTGTTTGTAAGTAAGAGCACACGAGAAGAAGTGTAGAATTCCTCTAAGCAACGAATAAAAAAATCAAACCAATCACAGCATAATGGGGATAATAGATTCTGTACATTTTGTGGCAAACCAAGACATACAATTGAGACATGTTATAAAAAGCATGGTTATCCACCTGGGTATAAGCCAAGAAATCAAAACTCTACTGCTCATAATATCATTTCTGGAGAAGATACTGAAGGAGCTTATGAATCTCATCAAAATACTGCCATGCAGAAAAGGATTCTTGAACCTGGTATTCCTTTTACTCAAGAGCAATATCAACAGTTACTTGCCTTAATTCAGCCTTCTTGTACTGATAAGCCGTTGCACATTACCAACCAAGTAACTACTCAACCTGTTCCTGCTCCTAATTTTTCTTTTTTAGCAGGTAACCATTTTTCTTTGCATTGTTCATCAAATTCACAACTATGGGTTGTGGACACAGGAGCCACCGATCATATAACCCACTCTTTATCATTTTTTACATCTTATAAACAAATCAAACCCATCTTTGTTACTTTACCAAATGGCACCAAAGTCAAAACACAATACTCAGGCACTGTCCATCTTACTGAAACTTTAGTTCTCACAGATGTTCTCTTTATTCCTGAATTTTCTTTTAATCTAATCTCTGTGACCAAACTTACTTCACTTCTTCCATGTTGCCTGATTTTTAAAGATTCATGTTGCATTATATAGGACCTGAATTCATGGAAGATGATTGGTTCAGCTAAAGTGGAGAATGGTCTTTACTTAATGAGAAAATCAGCAGTCCATGTCACTTTTCCTTCTTCACAAATTTTAGCCTCTACTACCAACAATGCAGACTTGGATCTCTGGCACTATAGACTGTTAGGAAATGACCCGGTTGCACAGCGGAAAATAAAAATTACAACCATGGATCGTTCCTTAGAACCCAAAAATCAGGGTATAGAAAATTACAGTTTATATTTTATAAGAATCTGCAGAAAAATAAATCCAAAGGTTTAGATTCATACCCACGTTGGAGGCTCCACCAATATTGTCTCTGAACGTGTTTGCTACCGATCCAAGTATAGGACCGAACCATAGAGATCCACACGAAGACAATCAACAAGAACCAAGGAGGGATTTGCTAGATCCTCCTTGGCCTTAAGAAATCAAGAAGAAAAACAAAAAGGTGTTTGTTTTTCAATGGAACTATAAAAGTGGCGTGGGAGAGTGTTTTGGGGCTGCTGTATTTCTTCCTTTTCAATGAAATAGTGATGAATGAAAAGTTATCCCCCATTTTACAAAGAAACATTTTCTTTTATAGTAAAACTAAGTTTGCCCTATTCCCACATGGAATGGGCTTGGGCTCCAACCCAAACAACCCATATTGCCAAACACTCCCAATTAGATATTTTAATTTAATTCATCATTATCTCAATTAAAATCAATTAATATTTAATTAACATTTAACAATAATGATGATTTAATTAAATATGTGCGAACACACATTTAACCGTAATTTCACTTATTTAATTTTTTAACAAATTAAATAAAAGGCTACGACCTCAGCAAATTTAATTGCACTGTGAAATTACCAAAATACCCCTTCGCCTAAAAAGACGAAAACGCCCTTCTTTCTTCTTGGCTCTTAAATTATCTTCTATGTGTGTGACCCATAGGCTCCTCATCATACCGGTAGTGTATAGTATCGCGATTAACACCAATTAATCGTCTCACTAATACACAGACCAAGATTGGCCCCTAGCAAGGCATCATGGCCACCCGATAGATTCGGATTCAGCAAAGTAGCTACCTGTCAACGATATGGTTACCGTACAATACGATCCTTTCATCATACGTTATCTCGACGAGACGAAGGCATAGAAATAGTGTCAACCTTCGGTTACTCTCGATATTATATATTCAGTTTCTGGACCAATGACCCGTATTATAATCTGGATAGAGCAACAACTCAATCCCACTGTGGCCACAGTTTTAGTGTCATTGCCATATACTGAATTGCGCCGTGAGATAACTTCTCCCGTACCCGGGAGTGATGAATCCTCTGTCAATCCACCATAGTCTTGATACACTCCTTGATATAGCCAATCACCACCGTACTGACAGCTCTGAATAGAACTACGTTAGGCTAGTGTCAAACTGTACCAATCGGTGCACAAGGCGCTCCGGTGATCTCAAGTCTAAGGATCAAGTGCACCACCATTTGTTAGAGGATTTGTTCCATAGACACTGGGGTTACCATCCATATGGAATCCTCTGGTGGGTCAGTCCAGTGAACTTGCTGCGGTATATCCGCCTACAACAAGCAGCCATGTGTTGCACCAGGTTGTCACCAAACAACCTTGACAAGTGAGATCAGTCACTGCCTTTCGACAGGGTCGTTCAACACTATGATAGCCTTACCGTATTATTTGTGCCCTTACTTCAGAATAATACTGGGCTACGAACGTTTCTAGAATGGCCACCACATGTGCTCATAGGGTTCTCACTATCAAGATTTGAAACACTTGATACCCTCGTCACGGTTCTACCATTCTAAGGACATATATCAATACATATTGCAATAATAATGATTTACGCGATATAAAATAAAATGCCTATTATTATTGATTAATGAACATTATTACAAAGAATCAATTCTATAATAATTGATTGGCTCTAGGGCATCTACTCTAACATAGGCTTGGTCACCTTTTTGATTCCAGGTTCAAACTCCTTGCACCATAAATTTCTGATCTTAAGTTTTTTGATAACTCAACATGTACTATTTGTCATTTAGCCAAACAAAAACATGTGCCTTTTCCTGTAAGTGTTACAAAATCCAATAAATGTTTTGATATTGTACATGCTAATATTTGGGGGCCTTTCTCTACACCCTCTATTCATGGTCATAGATATTTTCTAACAATTGTTGATGATCATTCAAGATATACATGGATTTTTCTATTCAAACACAAGTCTGAAGTGAGACCTATTATACAGTCTTTTTTTACACTCATTGAAACTCAATTCTCTACTACAATTAAAATTCTTCATAGTGACAATGGTCTTGAGTTTAATCTTCTCAAATTTTATACCTCTAAGGGAACAATACACCAAACGTCTTGTGTCAAAACACCACAAAATACACCAAACATCTTGTGTCAAAACACCACAACAAAATGGTGTGGTGGAGCGTAAACATCAACACATATTAAATGTAGCTCGATCACTATTATTTCAATCCAACCTCCCTAAAATATTTTGGAATTATGCCATTTTACATGCTGTACATCTCATAAACAGGCTTCTTTCCCCTCTTATTAAGCACAAATCTCCCTTTGAATTTCTACACAATCGTCCACCTGATTATGCCACCTTAAAGGTATTTGGTTCCCTTTGTTTTGCCTCTACTTTGTCTGTCCATCACACTAAACTTGATCCCCGTGCCAGAAAGTGTGTCTTCCTTGGATTTAAATATGGTACAAAGGGTTTTTTTCTCTTAGACTTCAGTTCTAGGGAAATATTTGTTTCACGTAATGTTGTTTTCCATGAACATATTTTCCCTTTTGCATCTTTAAAACATGATCATGTTCCTCTTGTTCGTGAATCCTCCTTACCAACCTTTGATTTTTCTCCTGTTACACCATCACCAACTTCTTCTTTACCGTTAGATAATCAATCTTTTATACCACCTGTACCACGTCAATCTACAAGAATGTCCAAACCTCCTTCTTACTTGGCTGATTATCATTGCCATTCTACCACTACAGTTGCAACCAATGATCGCCACTCAGGTACTCCTCATCCTTTGTCATCTGTTCTCTCTTATTCAAAGTTATCTCCTTCTCATCTACATTTTACACTTGCTGTTTCTGCTTCCTTTGAACCAAAATTCTATCACCAAGTAGTAAAATTTCAATGCTGGAGAGAGGCAATGCAAACTGAAATCAATGCACTTGAGCAAAATAAAACCTGGGTTTTGGTTGATCTTCCTGCTGGCAAAGCTCCCATTGGCTATAAGTGGGTGTATCGAGTTAAACACAAGGCAGATGGTAGTATTGAGCGCTATAAGGCGCATTTAGTCGCCAAAGGATACACACAAACTGAAGGTATCGATTACTTTGACACTTTCTCTCCTGTTGCTAAACTCACCACTGTCAGATTATTACTCGCATTAGCAGCCATACATCAATGGCACCTTAAATAGCTTGACGTCAACAATGCCTTTCTTCATGGAGACCTCCATGAAGAAGTTTACATGGTATTACCACCTGTATTCCATACTTCTGATTCTCATAAGGTTTGCAAGCTTCAAAAGTCCTTTTACTGGCTTAAACAGGCTAGCCGTCAATGGTTCTCAAAACTCACTGGCCGCTGCCTTGCTTGCTTTGGGATATGTTCAGTCCTCCTCTGATTATTCTCTTTTCATCAAGCATCATGACCGTTCCATCACTGCCTTGCTGATCTATGTTGACGATATTATTTTGGCAGGCAATAATCTTGGTGAAATTGATCATGTAAAGCAGTATTTAGATAATGCTTTCAAGATCAAGGACTTGGGCGATTTAAAACTTTTCCTTGGCTTAAAAGTTGCTCGTACATCTGCTGGTATCGCATTATGTCAACGAAAATATGCTATTGACATTTTATCTGATGCAGGGTTTTTGGATTCTAAACCTGCCAAATCTCCAATGGATTGCTCTTCTAAGCTTAGTCAATCGCATGGTGACATCTTGCTTGATGCTTCTTCTTATCGTCGACTGATTGGTTGTTTACTTTACCTTACTTCCACTCGTTCTGATATTTCTTTTGCTGTCCAACAACTGAGCCAATACTTAGACAAGCCTACCTCTCAGCATCTTCAAGCAGCCCATCGCGTTCTTCGCTACGTCAAAGGCTGTCCAACTTATGGTCTTTTTTTTCCTGCTGGATCCTCTTCAACGCTTCAGGCCTTTAGCGATTCTGATTGGGCAGGAAGTATTGACACAAGGCGATCGGTAACTGGTTTCTGTGTCTTTCTTGGAGAGTCCTTGATCAGCTGGAAAGCTAAAAAGCAGCCTACTGTATCACGTTCTTCTTCAGAAGCTGAGTATCGTGCTCTTGCTTCCACAGCTTATGAGTTACAGTGGCTGCGTTATCTTCTTCAAGATCTCCATATTGCTCACCCTCAACCTGCCTTGCTTTTTTGTGACAATAAATCAGCTCTCCAGATCGCTGCCAACCAAACATTTCATGAACGCACAAAACATATAGAAATAGATTGCCATCTGGTTCGTGAGAAAGTTCACAATGGACTCCTTCATCTCATGCCTTGTTCCTCAACTGATCAGCTAGCTGACGTTTTTACAAAGCCACTTGCTGTTGCTCCTTTTCACGTGATGATTTCCAAGCTGGGCATGCTAAGCATACATTCTCCAGCTTGCGGGGGAGTCTTGGAGCATTCTGTTAATAGTTAGTTGATACTCTGTTATTAGTTAGTTAGTCAGTTAATAGTTAGTTGATATTCTGTTAGTCAAGTTGATGTTGTAAAGTTGATGAACTGGACCAGTATATAAACTGGAAGCTTCTCTGTTTTTCTTCGTAAGTTCAATAAAAATAATTTATCCAGATTTGTTTTTCTTCAGTTTTTTTTATACTGCAACTATTTGCCAAGAGCCTGAGAAAGTTTATGCTCTTGCTCTTTGTAGAGGGGACTCTTTGTTAGAAGAGTGTGCTGATTGTGTCAGTTCTTCAGCCAAAGATATTATGAGGCAGTGTTTGAACCAGAAAGAAGCAGTGGCATGGGGAGGGAGTCCTCAGTGCATTGTACGCTATTCAAACCGTTCTATTTTTGGAATAATGGAGGCGGATCCTATGGCTGGCGATTGTGAAGGGAACAACATTAATACAACAGATACAGCACAGTTTAGTGAGACTTGGGTGAGTTTGATGGAGGGCTTGGTGATAAATGCTTCTACTGGGTCCAGATATTTCTCTAAGTGATTGTGAAGATTGTCTACGCCAATCTATATATTACCGAGAGGATCATGATCAAGGGCAGACAGGTTGCCTCATTATGAGACCTAGCTGTATTCATATGTGGGGTTTAGGTCCATTTTATAGAGCCTCCTTGATGCTTCATCACCATCTTTTCCTCCTTCTCCGCCAAAGATAATCCTAGAAAGTATGTTTTGCATCAGGATCCTCTCCTTTCATGAATTTACTGTCCATTTTTATTTACCTATGGTCAAGATCTTTTTATTTACTATGTTTTTTTTATCAACAACCAACCAAGTCTTGTCTATGTGTAACGATTCTAATTGAGTCCCATACCGCTAAAGAGAATGGCATTGGCATGAGCAATAACCACGTGAGAATCCTCCCTTTATGATCCAGTTTTTAAGAATGAGTGCTACTCATTTGTGGTCCTTACAATTGATATCAGAAGATTCAAAACATAACCACCCTTTAAGCAAACCTTGTATGGTTAGCACCCACTAGGGATGGTGTTGAAAATAGAAGTCTTCGAAAAGCTTCTTTAATACCTATTTAAAAACAGAATGATGGTGGAAGAGGAACAAAAATTATCCATTCATTTTTTTTTTTCAATCCATACATAATACATTCCCTTTTTTTTTATAGTTTTCAAGGATAAAACTAAATAACTACAGTTAACAGATTAGTAACAGTTGAGAGAAATTTAAATTTATAATTTAAAAATAATTGCAATTAAGTTTTATCTAAAATTGAAATTCTTTGGCCATGCCTTCTTTGCGCTTCTTCTTCATAGCGTCCTCTTCTTCTACCAAAAGGATTCAAACTTCAATAGATGGCGATAGGCGACCCTCGGTTCTAAGGGGGGTGGATTGTAATGATTCACCTATTTTTTGTTGCTATGTTCGAATAAAAGTTCATATAAGATCAAGATTTACCCCAAAATATTCCAATTGATGTCATCATGAGTTGACTATGTACACATTTTCTACTTTGTGCATGCAGAGAAAAGAGGCTTTACATCTAGGATTGTCGTAATCATTGTTCCATCGATAGTAGTTGTTTTTTTTGCACTTGTTGCCTTCACTTGTGTCCTTTTACAAAGGAGGAACACAAAGCAGGAGATAGGAAGCGAGCAGGAGGCAGAAGGTTAATTATACTCTTTCTGCAGTCACAATTTACTCTGCTATATGAGCTTAAACTAATTTTCTTTTTGAGTTCTAAGCTCTTACTCTGATCTTTTTAGGTTCTTGTGATATTGATAATGTGGAGCCCTTGCAATTTGACTTCAGCACTATCAGAGCTGCAACAAATGACTTTTCGATTGATAGTAAGCTGGGACAAGGGGGATTCGGTGTTGTCTATAAGGTATTAATATCAAGTATTCATAACCAAAGTGAATATCAATTGTTACTTAAAATCAGTTAAATTGTAAGTTCCGAATAACTTGAATGTTGTTGCAATCATTTTTCTCAAATTCAATTTCAGGGTACGCTTCTTGATGGACAGGATCTAGTTGTTAATTAGAGATTGTCAAGAAATTCTGGGCAAGGAGAATTAGAATTAAACAATGAGGTCCTTTTAGTGGCAAAGCTTCTTCATAGGAATCGTGTTAGACTTCTAGGTTTCTGTATGAAAGGAAATGAAAGGCTTCTAATCTATGAGTTAGTGCCCTATTCAAGTCTAGACAACTTCATATTGGTAAGGTGCACTGCTTTTTTGCTTTGGTTTATAGCAATCTTGTAGCTTATTCTTGACTAGAAACTGTCTATACTTTCCTATGGCTTTTGTTAACTTGTAGATCCCACAAAACGCTAATCGTTGGATTGGGATACACGGTACAAAATCATTGGGGGTATAACACGAGGATTGCTTTATCTTCATGAAGATTCAAGGTTACGGGTCATTCACCATGACCTCAAAGCTAGCAATATTCTTCTAGATGCCAATATGATTCCTAAAATTGTAGATTTTGGAATGACAAGATTGTTCGAAATGGATCAAACCAAGCCAATACAAGTAGAATTGTTGGCATCTTGTAAGTATGTATAAGAATTATAAGGTAGACCTTGCTAAATCAAATCTAACCCATCAATGGCCAATTTTAGCGGGTATATGGCTCCAGAGTATATAAAATATAGACACTTCTCAACTAAGTTTGACGTTTTCAGTTTCGGTGTGTTAATCTTGGAAATCATTAGTGGTCAACAACATAGTTGTTTTCCTAACGAAGAGGAACCACAAGATTTACTAACCTTGTAAGTAAAAAATTACTAAGTCATTAAATATAAGTTCATTCTCCTAATGGGTGAAACTCAGTGTCAATGGCCATAAAATCATTGTTAAATCTTTGCAGGCATGGAGAAACTGGACTGGAGGGACAGCTTTAAATATGATAGACTCCAGTCTGAGGGGTTGTTCTAGCGGTGAAAGGATAAGATGCATCCACATTGGGTTGCTTTGTGTACAAGAAAAAGTAGCCAATAGACCTACAATGTCTTCGGTTGTTCTTATGCTGACTAGCCGCTCTCAGTCTCTCCCAATACCCTCAAAACCTGCATTTTTTATGCAATCTAGCTCGGAGCTGGATTATTCAGAATCTTCTATGTTGGATTACGGTGAAAATGATGCTCTATTTTCGTTGAATGAGGCTTCAATTACTGAACTTGACCCTCGATAATGTTTGAAGATTGAAATTATATCTTTGAGGATTGAAACCTGTAAATGCAGTTATATAACAATAGGAGCTTAGCCATGTATCAGTGTAAACTATTTTTGTGTCATATATTATATGGTTTGAACTCTCAGCCTTTTGCATGTGAAAGTTGATAAGAGTTTGAGAGATTGTGTTTTTTTACCTCTACTCTTGCATATAGGAATTAACTCTTGTTAGTGAAAGGTCCAAGTTCGGATCTTAAAAAAAAATGAGGATGCTGCAGAAAAGAGGTCAATCCAATATATAATGGATCTTCCTGAACACAGAATAAGCCGATATACATGCATTTGGTGTTCGCATACTGGCTGAAAAGAATTACGTAAAATTGGATCTTTGAGTTAATTTTTTATGCTCATGCCATTTCATATTGAACTCGAGCCAAGAAAAATTGGGTCTGATACATTTTTCCTTTAGAACTCACTTTCAACTATGTGAGTTTGTTTTTCTTAGTTTTCATAGAGATTCCTTTGATCATCATCGTCAAAATCACTTTGTTGCTTGATTAGAAGATTTCATTCCTTTTATGGAAGTTTAGGTGAAGCTAGTTTGCTCCATGAATTAGGTCCAATGAGAAAACACAAAAATGCTTGAAAAATTAAGCATATTACATAGCTGCAACCACCATGCATATATAAATATAGGTAATTCTAGAAACAATAATACATAGCTGCAACATTTTCGTTGTTCAAGCTAATTTTCGTTGAGCCTAAATGAACAGATTAAAGATTAAAATATTTATGAACTTTCTTCATGTTCTTACACAAGTTAGAATATGAACGTAACAACCCCTTTTACCACGGTTGAGACTATGAAAAATTGAATATTAATTGAAGAGTTAAAAGTTCAAAATGGCTTGAAGAATGAAGACCAATTACTCGTCAGATAATAGTGGATTTCAAGAATTATGAGTTGACAATTTCATGATTCAATTCCAATGAATCCATGAAATTGCTACTGCAAATTCAAAGTTCCAAATCTGGATTTTGACGTTAAATAAGTAATCTTCCTTTGGCCATGACATAATAACCCATGAAAGAGGGGTTTAAACAAAAAACCTAATTCAGAAATTGGGGAAAGTTGGTGTGAATAAAACCCTAAATAAGTTTGAAATTGAGTGAAAAGCAAAAATCCTAATTAAGCAAGGCTACTTTTCAGTATTATATGGGGTTCAAAGATATTTTTTTTTTAATATAATAATATGTAATTAGCAATAGGATACTGATCAAATTGATGGGGCTAAAAAACCTTGCCCACAATTATACATATTTACATTTATAATTTTTCAATATTGAAACTGTAATCCCCCAGCCTACCACCAAAATTTCACCAAAATTTTGTGGAGTTGTCTCTTACCCGTCTCAAATAATTGGGTTATTTATCTTTGGAAAATAATAGAGTTACTGAAAATTACACACAGAATCTATGCACCAAATAACGTGACAAAATCATGACCGTTGAGTGGGTTAAGTCAGGATTGCGTTACGTCATTTAATACACGAATTCAATGCGCATCCTTGCATTACTATATCAGCAATGAGTATATAATAAATCAACAGTCAGGATTGCGTCACGTCATTTAATGCATGAATTCAGTGCGCATCCTTGCATTACTATTTATCTTTTGTCCACCACAAAGAGTGGGTTAAGAGCGCGTCTCTATTGATTCCAATGCATGACTTCATTCTTGGAAAGAATTTTAAGGATGAAGTATTGGGTTTGAACTAAGAAGACATGAGGTGAGCTTAATTATTTATGTTGACGGTGAGCGGGATGTTACAGAAACCAAAGCACAACTATGCATGGTTAGATATCAAAGCAAAAAAGCTACAACATTATTTCTCTCTATATAATACATGTCTTTACAAGATTGACATTAAAATTAACGCCTTTGGTGATTTATATATAGAGTGCGATGACGCTTTTCTTTCGTTACCAAACTCCCATCTTTCTCACTTTATATTTAATTATAAAAGAAAGTTATGTAATCTTTGAATTCCCCNGAGAGTTAAACACCATTTTTACCTAAATCTTGAGTCCCTAAATCCCTAAATCTTGAAATCTTTGATCAATCTTGAAATCTTTGTCCACATTTTGCATTTCTTCTCGCTGTCAGATTAGCCGCAGATGCTGCCTGTTACTCTGATCTTCCTGACAATCGTTTCAAGAGTTACCACAAAGCCTGTTTAATATTGAAATCGCTTTCATTTTAGGTGCTTTAGTATCGAAGAGTTGTGCAAAGGTATCAGCCCTAAATTTCAGTAATTTCAATATTGTTTTCATAATTTGTAATGTTAATTTGTTTTGTTTAGGGTTGGTTTTGTTTCTTTAATAATCAGTGAAGGGAGGTTCTTTAGTGTTGTTTTTGTTCATTCTGATGTTTGCTGCTTTCCAATAATATTTTGAGATGCCTGGTTTGTTGTCCTCTTGTTGAGCTGCTAGAGCATTGATGAGCGCTTGGAAGTGTACTCATACTTTATGATTTTAAGGGTATATTGTGTGGGAATTAGGTTCAATTTGCTAATTTTACTTAATTTCGCTATTTCTTTTGTTTTCTAGAATCATGGGTATGTTTTATGAATTTTCAGGAATTTAGGTGCTGAAAATGAGGATTTCAAATGGACATTAAAGAGGAAATAATTTGAATCATGTAGGAACAAACAGTTCAAGAAATGTAGGAGCTCAAACTAAGAAGTTATGGATTTTTTAAGGTTGTTCACAGTGGAGGATTTTTGTGCCATGGTGTAACTGAACACGCTGTACTAAAATGTGTGTAACTTCAGCTACACAACTCCAATTTACCTGATTCCTATGGATTTTGAAATCTAATAGATATCTATATAAGTTTTATGTTTAGGTTGTGATCCAAGTAAATCTGAAGATGGTTATAAATTAATCCGAAAGTTACATCAGTGCATAGAAGACAAGTAGACGTGGGTTCTGGAACATGCCTTAGTGTTGCTATGATAACTTGAGCTAAAGACCTCATATTTGGATGATTCTTGGACCATCTGAAATATGATTCAAATATATACAATTAATATTTGTATGGATTCATCAGATTCAGAATTTTTCATAATAAAAAGTGGAAGTCTTTCGGTACACAATTTTCCAGCAGCAGCTGTTAAGGAGAAATAGACAGAAAATGGAAACTTCACCAAGCTACCACAAATTTTTTACAACGAACAGGGAGTTGTTCCATATATTTTTGTAACTTTTTGGAAGTCTAGTTTACCTAGAATTTTATGGTTGTTATTTCGAGATTTCTAGAGGAAGATATTCTTGTTTTAGTACCAAAGGGTTAGCATATAAATTCTAATTCTACAAGGACTCAAGTTAAGATTAATCTGAATTTTATTATCCTATTTTGTATAGGATTTTTCCCATTACTTTCCCACAACCCTAGCACTATAAAAGGATGTCTTTAGGCATTTTGTGGGGAGACTACAACTTTGAGAGAGGCAAGGAGAAGAGACTTCAACTTGGAAAGAATCGGAGGCAAAGAGAAGAGATCTACCTAAGGATTCATCCTTTTTCTCTTGTACTTCATGTTTTTGAAGGGTTTTAGGTTTGATTTTCTTTTGATCATATATAACTAAATACTTTTCTAGGGATCCGATGTAACCTAACATGAAGGTTTTATGCTTTGTTTAATTTTATTGTTCTATTGATTCAATATATTTCTAGTTTCATTCATTACATTTAATTTGATCTTGATGATTTGTATGAAATAAGTATGGTAAACATCATATGCTAACTTTAAAATACAAAACAATTGATTTTTTGAGCCAAGGTAAGGTAAACATCATATGCAAAACTTGAATAGCTCTTTTGAATACTACAAGAAAACTAAGCCATTTTTAGCGTCTAAATTTGATAGTAGCCCCTTAGTTGTAGTAGGCTGGTCGCAGATTCATAGCGTTTTTTTTGCGACTAGCAAAATAGTCGCTAAATGTTGGTCAAATTAGTCCCCCAACTTAGACGCTAAAAGTTCAAGGGTAATTTGGCAAAATTGTATAGCGACTAATCAATTAGTTGCAAAATGTACGTTTTAGTATCTAATAATTTGTCGCGAATCCCACAAAAATTAGACACCAAAGGTGTAAGGGTAATTTCGTAAAAGATTTTCGTAACTATTTTATTAGTCAATGAATGTATCTTCTGGTAACCAAAATTTAGTGGTTAATTGTAATACTTTTAGACGTTGAATATAAAATCCAACCGGTTTTCGCCACTATTATATTAGTGGCTGAATGTATCTTTTGGTGACCAAAATTTAGTAGTTAATTATAGTCATTTTAGACGCTGAATGTAGAATCCAATAAGTTTTCGCGACTATTTTATTAGTGATCAAATGTATCTTTTAGTGACCAAAATTTAGTAGTTAATTATAGTCATTTTAAACGCTGAATGTGGAATCTAATAGGTTTTTAGGACTATTTTATTAGTGGCCGAATGTATCTTTTGGTGACCAAAATTTAGTGGTTAATTATAGTCATTTTAGACGCTGAATGTAAAATCCAATAGGTTTTCGCGACTATTTTATTAGTGGACGAATTTATCGTTTGATGATTAAAATTTAGTAGTTAATTGTAATCATTTTAGACGCTGAATGTGAAATCTAAAAGGTTTAGCACGACTATTTTTTAGACGTTGAATATGGAAGCAATTATACTAAATTACTTTTTGCTACTAAAACATTAGTTGCAGAATGTGTTTTTTTAGAGCATTTCATATTGACCTTCAGCGGAATGCAATTATGCTAAATGACTTTGCTACTAAAAAATTAGCTGCATAATGTATTTTTTTTTTTAGAGCATTTTGTATTGACCTACATATACATTCAACATGAACAAAATAATAGACACACCATAAAAATCTGATCACTAAATCAAATATCATATTTTCATACATATATATATATATATATAGTCCATACATGGATTTTTATGCATGATGAGCAATAAAAATCCAAAATGCACCATCACATGTGCATAACCCAAAAGAATAGCATACACCCACATTTTCCTTTTTCAACCTATCTATCTGTGCATAACTAACAAAAAAATGCCCAACCCATGTACACCATCTAACACATATATGCAAACAATCCTAAAAAGATGGTTCTACCCCCATGTCAAAATATCTACTACCCATACAACAAAAAAATAACCATCAATACCATTAACATGTCAACTGTCACCAGTTGCGGTATTTGAAATAGCTGTAGCTGATGAGAACGAGTCTTCATCAGTTGGAGATGGCAATGGCTGTCGAGTTGGAGCTTTATCATATTACTATAGTTCAAGGGCTATAGTTAGCTGCTTCATCATCTCCAACATAACAAATTGTTGATGTTCAAAGCTTTTTATTTTCTCTTTTTATTGATCAAATAAGATGAGCTGGTCCTCCAACTGTCTAATCTTATTTTCTTCTTGTTGCACAATGCACCTTAACTCTGTTTCTGCTGCAGTGGATTAATGCTCAATCTGTGAAAATGCAAAATTTTGGTTAAATCTGGAAGCTTTACCTAGTACTTCCTCACATATTTCAGCTTCTGTTTTTTCACTTTCCCCTGCTTCTGTTTCATCTTGCAGTTCTATCATTTTTTCCTACCATCAATTCAATGCATAATCAATAAGTCAACCAACAAACTAAATAGCAACATAAAAGAAAGACTACTCAAAGTTCACAAAATATACTGCAGCACCAAACAAAAATAAAATTGATGGAGTAGAAAAGCAAGTATCTCACAGATTATCAATCTAAACTTCAAGCATGTCAATGATCAAACTAAGAGTGAGATGGAATGCAGGGGTAAAAAATTAAGAATGGAAAGAAACATGACAGGCCATAACTTAATTTACATAACAAAAGGCAATATATTCAATTGTAACACTACAAAAGCCAAAAATTCTATACATTCCAAAGTGCGAATAGAATAACCTTATCAGGATTAGAAGCCCAATCCTTCAAGTATGACAGAAGCTTCAGAGCATCTGCAAATGGTAACGCCCGAACAGAAAATAAATATCAAACTTTCAATTAGAAATTGATCAATAGTAAAAATGATCAATGGATTACCTCAACAATCCAAGAACTACTGTAAAAACTATTTTTACTCACCCAATGAGAAAATATGTGAATTTTTTACATGCCTGACAAAAACTTTTTTGACTTTTAGAAGCAAAGGTCCAATTTTTCTTCCTCTTCTTTTTCTCCTTTGTCTGATTAGCAATGGTTCTGAAACCCACATAGTATGAGACTATTATAGATGCACTGGATTTCTTACTAGTTTATTATTTATTCCAAGTGAGCCAAAAACTCATCTTTGAGGTAGAGAGGGAAAAAAATATACCAAACTCCAACAAAATAAGAATTTAATTGTGGTGACAGTGATGAGATATAAGCTAAATACAAGATTTTGATAAGCACCCTAACTTGGGCAACTTACATATGCAGAGCACTTAATCTAGAGCTTCAGTTGAAACATGGGAAATGCAGACCCAAGGTATTAAATAAGCTGAAATAAAACTAACCTACAAAAGGTTACTAGTCAACTACATGAATGCTCATCAAGACCAATTACGAAAAGCATTGTACTCTAGATTTTCGTCAACACAAATGTAAATAATTTAGCACAATGATTGATAACATTTGGTTCCCCTATTTATATTGCTTTCTTTTTATCCAGAGAACAGAATACTATGCGGGATGGCAAGAAATGAATGAAGCGCTATTGCTTGCCAGCAAGGTCTGCTCCAGATCATTAGTCTTAACATTTGAGAGCGTACGGAGACATAATGTGAGGAAGCGAGCCCAAGCATTTTATATCTGGTTGAAACTCAGCCAAAATTATAAATTAGATATTCTTACTATAATCCACATATTGAAAGCAATACACAAGTCAAAACAAAGAAAAAACTAAAGTAAAATTCAAATTGGGCAGTATTAAAGAAAACAATAAACCTTCACTGTGCAGCAGCAATATACTTAGCATCAGGACTAACAGCAATAGCTAGAACATCATCATTCATCTTTGTAGTCCTAAGATTGACAACAAGAGAGGCTTAGAGTCCTGTGAACCAACGAATCAATTTAGCATTCTAACATATAATACTAAAAATGTAGAATCTCAAATCTCTATATATTACAAGCAAATGTTTTAGGCATGAGCTGCTTTGATTTATTTGCATATATTAAGAAGTGCGAAAAAAAAAGGATAAACAAAAAACGACAACAAGACCTGGGCGGTTTGGGTTGGGTTTTAGGAAACCATTCAGGTTTTAATAGGTTGGATTACATTTTAGTGAACCTAACATAATATCTGCAGATTGGATGAATGAAGGAAGCCAAGAAGATCAAGAAGATGTCAATTCATACAATGAAATGTAACTTCTGAAAACTATCCAAGTATACTACAAAAAGAAGAAACGAAACTCTTGTAACAAAAGGATGCAGTGTGGACAATGTTCTCCTTTTCCCAGATCTTGTATTGATAGATAATTACCGGGCAATCCGAGCACATACATGCTTGTGATATTCAAAGACAAAGAACTTGCAGAAACACAGTTTCTTTATTAGGGTTTTCTGTTAAAATACAAAGAGGTTGCCCTTTCAATCAAAATTGCGTTTTGGCCAAGCACAACCAGAAAACAAATTAAAAAATTGAATTGAAAAACTCATGTAAACATTAATGACAATACTAACTCCTTAGACGCCACTAACCACCTGCATAGCATCTGATCAAAATTGTTCCAGCCATGCGACCAATTTGGGATTTTTGCTCCCGATTGGTTCTCTCCATGCAAAGAAATTACTTTGTGAGTAATGTAGAATATTAAGATCATGGCTCAAATGGATTGTGGTATTAAGGATATTAAAATATGGGGGGTCGAGCAGATCAGTCAATAAGCAATTATCATATGATGTAGAGTAGCTTTCTGACAGTTGTGTTCTAAAGTCAAGGGAACGTGAACTCACGAGCTTAGCAGATTTTGAGTCAGGGAAAGAAGTTTCAAGAGCAACTCAACAAACACTACATTTACAACAACAAATTCCACTCTTAATGATAACATTTGATGCCTTATTCATTCAAAATCAATCTCCTACATTGATAACATTTGATGCCTTATTCATTCAAAATCAATCTCCCTACATTGATAACATTTGATGCCTTATACATTCAATATTTTTGTGGTAATGAATGTATAAGGCATCAAATCAACATGTTCAACTTGGTCAATTACTGCTATCAACAATGAGTACCTACCATTGTTATCTTTTTTATGGATAAACGAAAATCCATCTCACATTACCAAATCATGTCGCCTTTTTCCACCGTTATGCTCCATTTCCTTGGCTTAAAATTTTCTTTCATAATTTCGGTGCTTTTTAAAATTATTATCAGAAAGAAAGTCAGAAATAGTTAACAGCCCTCAATCCCCTTGTTGAAGATGGTTTCACAAGGTTAACAAGTACAATTTCAAGGCTAAACACTTAGGTTGCGAACACTAAAAGCCAGATTTATTTATTGGCTTCGTTAGGAAATCAGTTGAGTTACTCTCGTGAGTAGGCCCCTGATACAAGGATGCTAGATTGTCCCTTCATTATGTTTGCCAAAATCAAACTGATTTTTAGCAGCCATTACAGGAAACCCAGAGCATTTTTCAGGAAGACGATAACATTCTTTCCATGTATCAGTAACAAGAGATTGATAAGCAGTAATGTAACAAAAATCAAGAAACAAAACATAACAATATTGATTTACAAAAGAGAAGTGGCTTATTCCTACACGATGAAACAAAAATCAGTAACAAAACATAACAATATTAACCGGACGATGTCAAATTGAAAAAGACAAGAAACGAATCCTTACCTAAATCGAAGAGCGTGTTATTGGTTTGAGTTTAGATGGTGTCGCCGTCGTCGTGGCGCGACGGAGCTGGGTTTCTAGCCGTGAAACAAAGTTCCTGGAGACTGGAGAGCATGATTGCGTGATAGATTGTTTGGGTATGGAGTCTTTAGGCACTTGTGTGGGTGGTAAGTGAGAGAGAGAGAGAGAGAGAGATCTGATCAGTGGAGAGGTGTTGCAGTGGCAACTGGAGAAGTCTTGACTTTAGAGGAAAAATGTAGAAGAAGATGCGAACGGCGTGGAGAAGTGGAGACTGTTTTGCGTTTTAGGGTAAAATTAGTTTGGGGATTTTGTATAACTGGGTTTACTATCTTTTTTATTTTGTTTAATTCTAAGTTTCAAAAAATTTTGTACAAAATTGTTAACTTTTTTTTTATTTTTTATTTTACCCTAAAACCAGGATTGAGGTTTTGTTTTTCTTTAATTGTAAGGATTTAGGGACTTTTCAATTTGTTTACTTTTTAAATTTTAAGGAAAAATTGTTTACTTTTTTATTTTTATTTTTTTTTAAAATTGGAAATTCAGTTATTTGTATTTTAAGGAAAAATTGGTTCGGTTCCGATTAGGTTAGTTTTCTATATTTTCTAAACACCCTACATTTGGGTGTTTGGGATACGCCTCGCCAAAACTCACTGCAGTTAACAATCTCTGTCGAAATAGGCACAAAATAAGTGACAAAGTCAGTAAGTGAGTCGTTGTCTACTGAACGAGAGTGGTAGAAACTAGAATTGTTATTCCAATGGCGGAAGGAGGTTGATTATGAGAGTTTATACACATGAGTGAAATAGCTATTAAGCAAAAGTTTTAGGGAAAAAATGGTCATGTTAGATGAAAGAGAAGACAAAAATAAAATCAAACACCATTCTTGTATTGGTAACAATAAACGAATTTAAAGCACTCGTTACAATTATAATAGTTATTGTAATGTCAGATGAAAGAGAAGACAAAAATAAAATCACCCATTACGAAGTTAAAGCCATTCATTTAGGAACGTCACTAACAATAGATGCTTAAACAAATTAAAGCAAATGTTGTGAAGATACGGATTGAAAATCAAACAATAAAATTGAAATACCATTTGTAAAAGAATGAGCTTTGACATAAAAATTAAAATTGATTTTGGTTACTATTAGTATATATTATTTTTAATAAATAATATTTAGTAGCTAACATTTTGGTTGCAAAAAAATTCTATTAACAACTATAACTTTAGTTGCCAAAATAACATACCCAAAATTTCAATTTATTTCAAGCAGGAACATTGGGTGCTCAAAATTTACCATATATTTAGCAACTAAAATCTTAGTTGCCAAAAGAAAATAATTTGCAACTAACTAATTAGTTACGTAACAGTAATTTTAGTCACAAATTAAAATAATATTTTTTCATTTCACCGGAAAAGTTGGGGTAAAAAAAATTCATAAACTTTTAGCGACTAAATACATTTTAGTTGCTATACATGAGTTTTTGCAACTATTTGTAATATGCACAAAATAATTAGTTGCCAAATGTACCCTGTGTCCTTTGTAATTATTATCAGAAGCTTGGATATTTCGGTAATTGTATTATTTTGTAACTAAAAAAATAGTTACAAATTAATTAATATATGTTTGCATCTAATTTAGCAACTATTCAGTAGTTGCAAATAATTGTTTTCTGTAATCATAATTTTAGTTGCGGAATCTTTTGTTATAGTTGCCAATTGTGTTCGCGCAAGAATTGGCAACCAAATAAATTAGTCGCTAATGTGATATTTTGGGTAACAAATCAAATTAGTCACAGAATATTAATTTTAGACGCCAAAGGCGAGAATAAATTGGCCCTAGAATTTTACTCCCCTTTGGCCGACTAATTGGAATTTAGTTACTAAATGTGGGGTATCTGCAACTATTTTTGCCTAGTTGCAAAAAAATTGGTTGCCAAATGTACTTTTTCTTGTAGTGGAATGATTGGATTGTGTTGAGGCAAACATCAAGCTAGATACAATTTGGTTCATATTTTGAGTACTTCTTGTTCTTAATGGGTTCTTGATTGTTAGGCTTTACTAAACATCCTAGTGAGTTTAACGGTTAAGAATACTTGGTTAAACTCTAACATCAAACGGTAATATCATAATGATGACTGAGATGACAATAAATTAGTTATTAGCGGAGAATCGGATTGTTATGGTGAAATCGGATACCTAAGTTTTTCTTGCATTGGTTTTCAGCTAATTTTTAATTGTGTCATTTTATTCAGTTGGTTAAGAATCTATTTTGCTTCCTTAGTAATTAGTTTAATTTCTTTTGTTTAGAATTTTGTTTATTTTATTTCTTTAATTAAGGCATAATATATTAGGATTAATTGAGTGCTTACAAATCTCTTTGGGATCGACTCTTGCTTTTGCACACTAGACTACGATAGTGATTCGTGCACTTGCAAGGAATTAAAATTGTTCATCAAGTTTTTAGTGCTGTTGTTGGGGATTTGGATTAAGTTAGTCAATTTTCTCTGATAACGTGTGCTTTACTTTTTGTTGTTTTTGTTATTTTATTTTATTTTTTTGTTTTTATTTTATTTTATTTTATTTTTGGTCTAGGGTTCCTTTTTCTTTTTGTTGTCTTTTGTGTTTTTAGTTAGTGAATGCAAGGTCATCGGTCATTGGAAGAAGAATTAATTTCACACGTTGATAGAGTAGATTTACTTGGTAGAAAGAGGAGGGAACCAAAAAATTCTGAAGAATCATCAGAATCAAGTTTAGAGCTTGAAGAAAAGATAGTTGAGTTACCTCGACCCATGAAAGGGTAAATTCACATTAACTTTAGATAAAATATCATAAATTTCAAAGAATGACTTATCCCATTTTTCTTGGAGTAACAATCAGCAACAAGGAGGTTCTAACAATCAACCATTGAAACTCTCATTGGAAGAGACGCTGAATAATTTTCTTCAAGTTTCTCAGAAAAAACCAACAAAATATTAAACAGAGGTTTTAGCAGCAAGAGGCATCCATTAGAAAGCTGGAGGTTCAAATAGAACATATAGCAGAGGCAGTACAAGACCATGTTCTTGGGAAATTACCAAGCCAACCTGAGCAAGAGAAGGCAGTCACAGTGCTTCAAAGTGGTAAGGTAATTCACAAGGAAATTCATTCTGAATCTAATAAGCCTTTAATTGATCATGTAAGGGAAGATAAAGCAAAGCTAGATTTGGGTTCAAGTATTAATCTCATGCCTTACTCCACTTATCTACGATTAGGATTGGGGGAATTAAAGCCAATAACAATGTCTCTACAACTTGCTGACAGTTCAATTAAATATCCAAGAGGTATTGTAGAGAATGTCTTGTTTAAAGTTGATAAACTAATTATTCCTGTTGATTTTATAGTCTTAGATATGGAGAAGTCATCAAGTACTCATGATAGAGATTTGCCCATTTTAGTCGGCCGCCCATTTATGGATTCAACTAAGACAGTGATTGATGTTTGGAGTGGCAAGCTCACTATGACGGTTTTGGATGGAACAACGAAGTTCTTAGTTTTCAATTCCTTGGTGTTTCCCTCAAATTCCAATGATTGAGCCTGATAGATCGCTCATTTCATCTAGCCTAGACATTAAATAAAGCACTTCTTAGGAGGCAATCTAACTTTTTACTTTTTACTTTATGTTAATTTCATTTATCGTTTTATTTTCTTTAGTTTTTCAAGTGTTTTCAGTGTTTTTGTTGTTTTGTTTTAGGTTATTTCATTGTATTTTATGGTTTAGTTGTTTGTAGAAAAAGAGCTTCATGCTGTGTCACAAAATATTTATGCCGCAGCGAAGCAAGGAAGAGACATAAGCAATTTGGGTAGCAACTTGATGTCGTGATATGGAAATGGCGCCGCAGTGCTACACAGCTTTTGATGATGTCTCTAAAGGGGGGTAACTTTCTCTTTCCTTTCTAATTGTTACATTGAGGATAATGTAGGTTTTAGGTTGGGGGTGGGGAAGTTAGTTACCTTTTCCTGAATTTTCTTAATTTTCGTGAATTTTTTTTTATTTATTTTTTTTTGTAATTTTCATGAGATTTGGCGTTTTTTTATTTTATTTTTAATTGAGTCTATTTTAGTTTTTCTAGATTAATTTATATGTCAATGATAATAACATGATTGCAATGACATGTAGCATTTAGAATAAGTCAAATTTTACTTTAGTTTAGGAATAA
This sequence comes from Pistacia vera, assembly GCF_008641045.1. Taxonomy (NCBI): domain Eukaryota; kingdom Viridiplantae; phylum Streptophyta; class Magnoliopsida; order Sapindales; family Anacardiaceae; genus Pistacia; species Pistacia vera. The sequence continues at coordinate 215,705 of NW_022196499.1, forward strand.
TTCTGGATGTTGGTTTTGCTTAAGTTTGAGGCTATCATGAATGTGGTTTGTAAGGTGGGTTAGTTCTAGCATTTAGGGATGTTTTGTGTGTGACTATCCTATGACATTTTTGAGATCCCCAAACTTTAGAACCTATTTGATAACCACTTGAGATGAAATCCTAGACGACACATGACTGAAGAAATGACTTAGGCCATCTTTGGACCGTTTGTACCTTTCAAGCCAACCCTATATTTTATTATCTCTTGTCACCCTTTTGTGCTAACATTGAATTTATATTAACCTTGATTTTCTTTCATTTACCCTGCAATAACATAACCTTTTAACCCTTAAACACACTACTATACCCATGACTTTTGAGAGGATTTAATCTGAATTTATGCAAAGTGAGAATGTTTGTGTGTGGCTTAGATTTTTTTAATCAAAATTTTGAAAGGTATTCAAAAGAATGGGTTGGGGGTTGTGGTGTATTGTGAATATCAAGGTAATAAGGGGAATGATTGTAATATCCATGCTTCCTGACTATTGATTCAAAAAAAAAAAAAAAAAAAAAACTGAAAAAAAAAAGAAAAAGAAAAAGAAAAAGAAAAAAAGAATGAATCAAGGAAGTATGGAAAGTGTGTAAATGCAAATGTTGTTAGGAAGAGAGACACAACAAAGGTTTTGGAAGTTTAGAGAGAATGTGATACGTTTTGAGCGATTATGTTGCAATAAATAAGTAAGATTAATCCTCTTATTTTGTTTGATTCATTTCTATTCTTTCATAACCCGATACCCTAGCCTAAACACTACAAGCTCAATAAAGTCCTAATGATCTAAAGTTGTGTGATTATTCTACATTAGTGGATAGTGGTTTGAAAAGTAGGCTTATAGAGTGTGTAGTTATAGGGTTTTATTCATATTTCATAATTATTGGGATCAATTTTTTGTCTTTGGATGTTGCATATGGAATTATTTCTGGTGTTAGGATTGACAAATTGTGGTTTGATGGATGTTAGAGAGTTGAGAACAAAGGTGAGATTGATGTTTAGTATGTTCCTAGATTTGAGGTGATGTTTAATTGTTCTCTATGTTGCGTGTGCATGCAATTTCTGAGACACTTATATGAATTAGTTTGAAAAAATTTGTTTTATTTTTATTTTATTTGTGAATGTTTGTGTGTTACTTAGTATTTGTTGGATGTTTGTGGGTAGCATCGCAGTAAACCCTCACGAGACTATAACTCATCCACAAAGGGGACCTTGGGGTTTAAAGGCTTATTGCATACACTAAATGTAATCGTGTCAACCTACGGAAGTGGTTTAGGTTAGGATAGTTAGAATTATATTATATTTAGATTGCTTCGATTGCTAGGGACTAGTAAGAAACTAGTTGGGGGTTGTGATGAGTACTTGAAAGCGCACTCATACTTTGTGATTTTAAGGGTATGTTGTGTAGGAATTAGGTTTAATTTGCCAATTTTACTTAATTTCGATACTTCTTTTGTTTTCTAGAATCATGGGTATGTTTTATGCATTTTCAGATATTTAGGCGCTGAAAAATGAGGATTTCAAGCATGGACATTAAAGAGGAAAGAATCAGAATCGTGTAGGAACAAACAGTTCAAGAATCGGAGCTCAAATGAAGAAGTTATGGATTTTTTAAGATTGTTCGTGGTAGAGGATTTTTGTGCCATGGCGTGAGTGAACACACTATACTAAAATGGGTGTAACTTTAGCTACACAACTCCTATTTACCTGATTTAGGTGGCCATTGAAATATAAGAGATATCTCTATAACTTTTATGTTCCGGTCGTGATCCATTTAAATCTGGAAGATGGTTAAAAATTGATCCGAAAGTTACATTAGTGCATCAAAGATAAGTAGACGTATGTTCTAGGACATGCCTCAGTGTTGCTACGATAACTTGAGCTAAAGACCTCAATTTTGGATGATTCTTGGACCATTGGAAATATGATTTAAATATATACAATTAACATGTTTATAAGATTGTCAAATTCAGAAGTTTTCATGATAAAAAGTGAAAGTCTTTCGGAGCACAATTTTCCAACAGCAGCTGTTAAGGAGAATAGACAGAAAACAGAAACTTTGCCAAGCTACCATAAATTCCTCAGAACAAACTGGGAGCTATTCCACATATTTTTGTAAAGCTTTGGAAGTCTAGTTTACCTAGAATTTTATGGTTTGTTATTCTGAGATTTCTAAAGGAAGATATTCTTTTTTTAGTGCCAAAGAGTCTACACAGGAATCCTAATTCTACAAGGACTCAAGTTCAGATTAATCTGAATTGTGTTCTCCTATTTTGTATAGGATTTTTCCCATTACTTTCCCACAACCTAGCACTATAAAAATATGTCTTTAGGTATTTTTTGGGGAGACTAAAACTTTGAGAGAGGCAAGGAGAAGAGACTACAACTTGGAAAGAATTAGAGGCAAAGAGAAGAGACTATAACTTGGAAAGAATTAGAGGCAAAGAGAAGAGATCTGCCTAGGGTTTCATCTTTTTCTCTTGTACTTCATGTTTTTGAAGGGTTTGAGGTTTGATATGTTTTTATCATGTAACTAAATACTTTTCTAGGGATCCAATGTAACCTAACATGAAGGTTTTATGCTTTGTTTAATTTTATTGTTCTATTGATTCAATATATTTCTAGTTTCATTCATTGCATTTAATTTGATCTTGATGATTTGTATGAAATAAGTATGGTAAACATCATATGCTAACTTTAAAATACAAAACAATTGATTTTTCAAGCCAAGGTAAGGTAAACATCATATGCAAAACTTGAATAGCTCTTTTGAATGATTGGATTGTGTTGAGGCAAACATCAAGCTAGATACAATTTGGTTCATATTTTGAGTACTTCTTGTTCTTAATGGGTTCTTGATTGTTAGGCTTTACTAAAGATCCAAGTGAGTTTAATGGTTAAGAATACTGGGTTAAACCCTAACATCAAACGGTAATATCATAATGATGTCTGAGATGACAATAAATTAGTTATTAGCAGAGAATCGGATTGTTATGGTAAAATTAATTGTGTCATTTTATTCAGTTGGTTAAGAATTTATTTTGCTTCCTTAGTAATTAGTTTAATTTCTTTTGTTTAGAAATTTGTTTATTTTATTCTTTTTATTAAGGCATAATATATTAGGATTAATTGAGTGCTTACAAAACTCTATAGGATCGACCTTTACTCTTGTACACTAGACTATGATCGCAATTCGTGCACTTGCGAGGAATTAAAATTATTCATCAAGCATGTTATACTTCTTATTTTACACTCTATTTTTTGAAAATATAATGTAGAGATGGGGTAAAGATATCAAGTTCATATGTAGAAGTTGCATGCTAAGTTGTATTATGTATATGGTTGTTGTTTTATTTTGTAAACAGGTTGATTTTTGTTTTTGTATAAATGAGTTGTCTGTTTTGTTAATATGGGTTGGTATTGTTAAGAGTTTATTTGACTACATGTATTGTTTATCCATAATTGGCTAGATTTAGTGAGTTTATTGTATATATATGGGTTGGTTGTTCCTAGGTTTATATATATATATATATATAGATGATGCGTTTTTGTTAATGATATATGGTGGTTTAGTTCGTACGTTGATGATTTTGTATTATTAGAAAAAAAAGGTCTTCTCACTGTATTTTTATAGTTTGCTTGGGCAAGTTTTTTTACTTGGCCCAAATATGCTAGAATGCAAAGTAGCATTATTCGTAACAAAATTGACATTCTTTTGTTTGCTTTTATCTTATATTTAATTAATATGCTTTACCATTGTTCCTTTATGTAATTAAGTCAAAATATAATGATTTTATTGACTATGTTTTTTTCAAGTAGATTAACAACAATTTTCAATTATAGGCATGTAAATGGAAGGCAATTCCTCAAGCAACCCGACATTTCAAGATACAATTACAATTACACCGGTTAATCATTGTAACTTGAATGAGACCACATCAAATACAGAACACAGTGTTAGCAGCCCAAATAATGTAGAGGGGAATGCTGATCCAATTCACATGAGAACGAGAGCTAAGACATTAGTGTTCTGGACAAAATTTAAAGAGGTGGTACTCCCTAATGGTATAAAGAAGGCAGAGTGTATCCACTGTAAGGCCAAAATGAAAATTAATGCTACCAAAAGCACTATTAGAGTTGGTGTCCTAGAGCCAATCAATTATTGTAAAATTGACTTTTTGTAATAATGTTTATTAATCAATAAAAGGTAATTTTCTTCTATATCATGTAAATCATAAATTACGTGTATTGATATATGTCCTTAGGACGGTGGAACCATGAGGAGGGTATCAAGTATTTCAAATCTTGATAGTGAGAACCCTATGATCACATATGGTGGACATTCTAGAAATGTCAGTAGCTCCAATATTATTCTGACTAAGGACACAGATAATACGGTAAGGCTATCATAGTGTTGAACGACCCTGTCGAAAGACAATGACTGATCTCACTTGTCAAGGTTGTTTGTCGACAACCTAGTGCAACACATGACTGCTCGGTGTAGGCAAGTTTACTGGACAAACCCACCAGAAGATTCCATATAAATGGTAATGTCTATAGAATAAATCCTCTAACGAATGGTGGTGCATGTGATTGTTAGACTTCAGATCACCAAAGTGTCTTGTGCACCAATTGGTGTAGTTTGACACTAGTCTAATGTAGTTCTATTCAAAGCTATCAGTATGGTAGTGATTGGCTGCATTGAGGAGTGTATCAGGACTATGGTGGATCAACAAAGGATTCATCACTCCCAGGTATGGGAGAAGTTTTCTCACGATGTAATTCAGTGAATGACAATAACACTAAAGTTGTGGCCACAGTGGGATTGAGTTATTGCTCAATCCAATTTATTATTCCGGTCATTGGTCCATAACTGAATACAAAGATATCGAGGATAACTGAGGTTGACACTATTTCTGTACCTCAGCCTCGATGAGATAACGAATGATGAAAGGATTTGATTGCATGGTAACCATATCATTGATAGGTAGCTATTTTGTTGAATCTAAATCTATCGGGTGGTCATGATGCCTTGTTAGGGGCTAATCTTGGTCTGTGAGATGATTAATTGGTGTTAATCACGACACTAGTCGCTGTCGATATGATAAAGAGCCTACAAGTTACACACTTAGAATATAATTTAAGAATCGTTTTGGTAAAAGAGGTATTTTTGTCTTTTAGGACAAAAGGATATTTTGGTAATCTCACAGTGCAATTAAATTTGCTGAGATTGTTGCCTGTATTTAATTTTAATATTAAAGTTAAAATTAGCGGGATTATATTTAAATATATGTGAGCATGTATTTAAATGAATTATTATTAATAATTAAATGTTAATATATTATCATATATTAATTGATTTTAATTATATTAACAATTAATTAAAATTAAATACCATAAAGGGTGTGTTTGGTTGCAATGATGGATTAACTTGAGAGTCCATGGCTATTCCTATTGGGATTAGGGTTTTAATTAAGTGACACTATATAAGTGCAGCTTAATTAAAACATATGGGAATATAATTATTCATTCATTGAATAAAAGAAAAGAAAAAACCCCAACCACCCTTCTCCCTCTCTCACGTTTTAAAAGTTTGTGTGAATCAAAGAATTTCCTTTTTTTGATTCACTTGATTCTTGAAGCCTTCTATATGTTCTAGCAAAACAATAGTAGGTTCTACGGATTATCTTCGTGTGAACGATGTTCATGAGATTCTCTTCTTGAATTGACAAGCCAAACTGAAGTATTGAAGGAGCCTCCAAACGTGTTTAAGTATTCTGAATCCTTGTATGGATTTATTATACTATTATAATGCGAATTTTATAAATATGTAAACATTATAATCAGTACCCAGATTTGGGATTAAGCATTTGATTAGATTTTATTTGTGATTGAATCTGTGTTTTTCCACTGCATATACCCAATCACTTGCTAACAAGCACTACCCAATTTACCAGACATTTGAAACCGTGTGTGAGGAGAATAACTTCCATGAGGCAATAGCATATTAATTTTCCTGTTGCCAGTTCTGATGTTGGATCTACTATCTTGCTTGCTCTAACAAGCGAGTTCTTCATGATGAAGATGATCAATGAACTTATCGCCCATTGGGTGCTTATGCATGAGCATCCATTTACAGTTGTGAAGGAAAAGTGTTTGAACAACATGATGAAGTATGGGATTTCTAAATGGTGTCTGGTTACAAGACTTCTTTGAGTGATTATTATATGATCATTTCATAGCTTTTAGCCTCCTTTATATAGTGAAATAGATTAGGGTTTGAAGAGTGACTTTCCTTGTCATAGTAGGACTCGAGGTTGTAGAAAGGTTCTTGGAGCTTTAGTAGAATGTAGGATCTTCTTCTTATTTTGGACTGTATCTAGTCCTTGTTCACTCACTTTCCTCTTTCCCTTATATTCCCCATTTACTTAGAACTGTACTTCCTACTTCAAAGATTATTTATTTGGATTATTTACTTAGGGAAAAAGGAATATCCTCTAGAGAAATTATATTTTTACCCTTGGGGATATTCGAGCACTACAATGACTAACAAAAATTTAAATGCTACAAGCCATTAACCTAAAATCACAATATTCAAAATGAAAAAGAATTTTTTAAAAATTAAAGATTTAAAAACTAAGAATACCTTAAAAAATACTAAAAAAATAAAAATTAAAACCGTTGTTCTTTTCAAATTTTTAGTTTTTTATTATCCAAATTTGTATTAACTTTTTTTATTTATTTTAAGAAGTAATTTTTTCAATTATATATATTTAAGTTTTCAAATATTTTTTATTTTTTTATTTTTTTAATGTTTTCAATTTTTTAAATGGTTTTTTTTTTTTTTTTTTTTTTTTTTGCGTGACCAGATTTATGACTAGCTAACAGTCAGTTGTGGCATGGTGTGTGTCAGCGGTGGTGGATCCAAGAATATCAATCGATGGGGGCAAAAAATAAACAAAAATTAAAACCAATCATAACCATACTTTTTTTCATTAGGATGAGCTTCAATAAAAAGTTAGAAAATACAAATAAATATCTTCAAAAAACACAATTTTTGTTAAAATAATAAAACAATTTTCTACAATTGTCCTCGACGAGTTTTTATATTCTTAAAACATTGGATAATCATCTCATTATCAACTGTATCAAATACATCTTTCTAATATAGATGACCAAGCAGTCATTCATCAACTGATCTCTCATTCGATTGTGTAACCAACTTTTCACAACATTCATTGTAGAAAAAGTCCTTTCAACAGTCGCAGTCGCAACTAGTAAAACCAATGCAAGTTTCACAAGCTTATACACCAACAATACAAATTTCTTTTTTAAACTAAACTAAATTCTGAGCCAAATCACCAATTCCTTGTAACTCAGCAAATTCATCACAAGAATGCATGTCAATAACATAAATCTTAGCCTGGTTCTCAAGTACCATCAACTTAAGTGCAAAAAAATTAGACGGATAAAACTGGGTAAAATGGATCAACTTATACTTGGATTTAAACATGTCCTACAAAGAAGCAGCTCAGTACTAACCTCAGTGAAACGAGTGTTAAGTTCTTGAAGTTGCATATCTATCACAGTATAAAATAATTCAACTCGATCGTGAAGCAAATTTGTCATCTGCTCAACTCTCTGTTGTGGCCGCCCTTGAATTGCAAACATATCATCCATATTCAAAATGGAAATATCATGCTTTTGGCAAAATGAAGAAACTTCGCTCAACAAAGATTCGCATCCTTCATCTCTCAACAATTGTAACCATTGTTTGAAAACTTTGACTAGGGCCATAGCATTTACAATGTTTTGATCTTTTCTCTACAATGCTTGTGACAACTCATTAGTAATTGCCAATATACTTTTCATCATATGCAAGCTAAATGCAATCAAAGGAATAGATTAAAACTAATAGATTACATGCTTCATCCCTTTGTTTAGGATTTAAACCATCTTCTTTAATAACCTCAAGCACATCACCCACAGAGGAGAACAAAAGGATTAAGTTGATCAGAGTATAATAATATGAGTCCCAACGTGTATCACAAGCTTGTTTTAGACTTGTCTCTTGATTCAAAGCTCGTCCCTTGCTAACTTCACCAATTTCAAGTGCTTCAATAAGTTTACTAACTTGGCTCTCCAGAAGCATGTCACGACGCTTGCTTGAACCTCCAACAACATTTATCAAATTAGTAACCAAGCTGAAAAATGAAGCAACGCTACTAGTGTCAATTGAAGTTAGTGAGCAAAACAATGAATATAATAAGCATATTCATTCTCCCTCAAAATCAAATTTTCCAAACCATTAAATTCTCCTTGCATATTACTTTCCCCGTCATAACCTTGTCCACGTAATCTTGACAAACTCAATTCATGCTTACAAAATAATGACTCAAGAGCCATCATAAGTGATACTGCAATTGTGTCACTAACATGTACAATGCCAAGAAACCGCTCAAGCACATGACCTTTTTTATCTACATAACATATGGCAATAGCCATTTGTTCTTTAATTGACACATCATGAGACTCATCAATCAAAACTAAAAAGAGATGTCATCTCCAAGACCACTAATGATAGCCTTTGTGGTTTCATTTGCCGTAACATATTCAAAATATGTTTTTGAATCACTAGTCCTATCAATTTAAGATTCCTAGGTGCATTCTTCAAAACAACACCCTTAAAATGTTCATTGTGCTGAGCTAAAAAATGAAAAAGTTTGAGAAAGTTACATTGGTTCTTTGAGTCTTCAGTTTCATCATGACCACGAAATGTCAACCCTTGACACAAAAGAAATCTAATGCAAACAATGAGTGCAATCAAGTGAGTTCAATATTCAATATGAAATTGATATGATTGCTTAGAGAGAGCCACTTTGTTATGTTGCTTTTGATTCATTAAATTCACACAACTTTGTCGTGCTTGGTTATGAGCACTATTTGGCTGGCCAACATGAATTTGAAAGTGTTTTGTTTTTTTCCAATTACGAAATCCCTTACTAACGAAAGCATCACTACTAGCTTGGCTTATAATGGCAGGTCTAAAAAGATAACAATACAAGCAGAATACAACATCTTTGGTCACATTATACTCAGGCCAATCATCATACAAACCAAACCAACTAGGATTAATCGATGATATCCTTTTCCAAATTTTGTCAGTGGAAATGCATGATTTCGAAGTTGGCAACAACTCTTTTGCAAGTAAAATCTTCGAATTGCATCCCTATAATTAGAATGATAATGATTGATTTTAGGCCGTAGAGTTGGATCAAACAGAAGATCTTTCAAGATGCTTCTAGTTCTACATGACTTTCCTTTAATAGATCATTTTCTTTATACTGGCTTTATTTTCTTGGATTGATGAGGGTGAAAGGTCTATTGCTGATTTTCTTTTGAAAAATTTATCCATATTGCATACCTAATAAGAAGTTTTAAGCAAATAAAACAATAAGAAATTGTACAAGAATAATAACTCATAGTGATTTACATACATAGTAAAGAAAAGATAAAGTTAAAAAAGTTTTTGATATTGTCAACAAATCTGTTATCAAAGAACTAATATTTTTTTGCCATTTTTTCATTGTGCTTAATTAAAAATATTAAATAAGCAACTTTTAAGTTTTTGTCAAAAGTTTTTTTTTTTTTTTTTTTTTTTTTTTTTTTTTTTTTTTTTTTTGTAATAATTAGTTGTTTATGTTGATAATAAATTTTAGTAAGTTCTTGTTGTTTATGTTGATCATAAGTTTTTGTAATCTAAACCTGTTATCATTGTTTATATATTTGGTACAACTTTCAATTGAAATTTGCATTGAGTTCAAGGAGAAAAACAAGGCAAAAGAGAGCATTGAGGTTTTGAAAAAATCTTAAATATTTTATTCAATGCAAGTCAATAGCCTTTTGCTATTTTGTGCTTTGTGGTCCTTGGATCATGTTTGTATTGTTTATACCAATGTTCTGAGTATATGTATCAAATATTAGCTTGAATCCTACAAGAAGTTTGACAACATTCTTTCTCTATCTAAATAAGATTGAGAGGCTTGTCACTACCTTCTGAAAAGTATTTGAAGGCAACTCTAAAAACTAGATTTTAAGCAAAAAAACTCAAAATGGTAACAAGAGGAACAAGAAGTTTGCAGGCTAGTATCTCTTTAATTGACAAAAAATTTTGTCGCCATACTTCTAACATAAAACTATTAGACCTTGATATTTGGCAATTCTTAATGGTATGCTAACCTTTCTCAATACAAAATGTCAATAAAAAGGCATGTCCAAATGTGAGAGTAAAGTTCACTACATTAATAAAGTAGAAAACCTTGCAATATCAAGTGCGATCTCAGAGTGTTGATTGTTTCAGTGCTTATTTTCTTTTCAAGGATAGACGAAGATCTCCCTACAGAGGAAAAAAAAAAAAATTGAAACTGGTTGTACTTTGTTAACAATAACATGTGATTGTCTTACAAAATGAGAGAAGCAATAAAGAAAACACAAGGCATCACAACACACAAACATCAAGGGACCACAAACACATAAGTTTAATTTATTTGTACAGCAACATAATATGTTTTTTCGCGGGGGGGGGGGGGGGGGGGGGGGGGGGGGGGGGGGGGGGGGGGGGGGGGGGTGGGGGGGGGGCGGTGGGGGGAGGGAGAGCGGGGTTCGGGAGACCAAGAATTTGTGAAAAATTATGGCAATGTTTTTTTTTTACTAAACATAAACAATAATCAACAACAAAGAACCTAATTATAAAATAAACAGCCACATAATTCATGTCATCTCATCAACATAAAGATATCATCACTAAATCATTCAATTTGATTTAGGATAACATTACCTCCTAAAATCATTAAATTATTTCTGATACCATTAATATTGCTATTAATCATAATAACGACATTAAGCATAGTAATAAAAATGATCATCTTCAAATGAATATTTCTTTTTTCAGCAAAAAGCATTGTTTTAAAACCAGGACTGGAAGGCAACCGTTTTGCTGCCTGGGTCACGGGTCAACCGGTCCAAACCGGTTGGACGATGACATCAGCGACAATTTTATTTTAAAAAATTAAATATTAATCCCTATATTTCAAATATGAAAAAAAATTCCCCTAAAAAAGTTGAATTAGTTCCTAAAATTTTATTTATTTCAAAAAGCCCTAAAAAATTAACAGTTATCTCTAAATTTTGACATAACTCCAAAACACCCCTATAAAATTACAAATTAAACCCTTATAATTTTCAAATATTATGAAAAACCCTTAAGACCTGAACCGGATGGAGAAACTGCCAGGTCTCGGTCCGACCAGCCAATCTGGTCCGATTTTAAAAAAAAGGCAAAAAGGACCTCTTTATTGTTTATAAGAGTCAAAGAGGTAGAAAACAAACAAAACAATGGCAAGTCTCCAAAGAACAAAAAAAAAAAAAAAAAAAAAAAAATGGAAAATCTTGAAACAAAAGAAAAAAAGTAGGTAAAAGTCGGTCAACCCTTCAAACACCTCAAAACTTTCTCCACCTTTCTGGTCAGCATTCAGATCATCATCACCACTCCACCAATAAATATGAATTCTTTTAAAAGAAAACATTGCAGCAGCCTATCACCAAATAAACTCAAAACTACAGTCTTCAAAAGAATATATTTCTGTTCTCGTAAACAAAACCCAAATATATCATTTACTTGAATAAGCTTCTAAATTAAAATTTAAAAATTAAGATAACAAGATCATGATTTTAATTAACTATTTTCTTTCTTACAGATACAAACTCAGAAACTCTAAAAGGATGGTTATATGAAATTTTATAGTATACACCAAACTATTACTCAAATCTCAAATTCTCAATAAATAATAGAAGTAGAACAATAGCAAATCTCAATTTTATTGGAAAAATGCAATAACAAAACATCAATTGAATAGAAAAAATTAGGGATTTAGGGTTAGGGACATTACCTCTTGATAAATTGATGAAAAATAGTGCCTATTGGGACTGTTAGTATATGCCCTAGGAATCAATCGGGTTGTCAGTTTTAGGACATTACATCTTGCAAATGTATTATGAATAAAAGAAAGTGTTTTTATTTCACATATTGATTTACTGCTTTATTTATATTATATTTAATATTGCATGTGAAATGTCCAAATGACACAGATCTTCAGAAGATCAAATCATTGAAGAATTCCCTACGCAAGTAATGTTAATTGGGCAATAACATTGCATAGTAGGCATGCTGAATGTCTCCATTGAATATCATATGACGGTATTAGTGTGGGTGATTATAAGAGGTATGTAACTAAGGCATTAGCATTGATAAATGGTTAGTGAACTATTTATCAAATACGACCGATTACGATGAATCACATGGATGTTGTCAATGATGCATCGTAGAATCGTGCTAGTGTACTACTGATCCTTAGACCTGAGACATCACGGTTGGATTCAACATAGGATGCATATGGTTCATATTGTGTATAAGCATGAGACTAGTCATGTCTTGTGTAATAAGCTGTTTTGGTCATATTTTGTTTATGTGCGAAGACAAGCGATGGTCAAGATAAGATCCGTTAACTCAATAATGGTCCAATCTCGAGTTCCTAGACGAATGTCAATAAACATTGGAAAAGGGAAATCTCTGGCCAGAGTATAATGAATGTCAGATGAAAAGTAGTTTCATATTGATGAGTTTCATTGTATCGATTGACAATTCAATTAAAGATTAAGTTAAGGGTTTTGACATACCATGAACCATTCTTAATCTAGATTAGATGATGGAGGGATTTTACTACACGATACGTACGATCAAAAAAGCTTCATTGGAGTTTACACTTCATTGTGGTTTAAGGGTTATGAAACATTGCTAGACATTTACCATAACCAGTGGAAGTTTCGATTATAAAGAGTTATAATATAACATCTCGAAATCTGATATTGGGCTCATGGCCAGATCATAGTGAACCAAAATGGTCATACATAAAACCAAGCTCAAGGAGAGAGAGTAATACATATCATTAATCGGATTAATGATGTTCGGACGTAAACAGTTGCATTCGAATTAATGTATTGATAAGAAATGATTATCCATTGATAGCTAACCCTAACCAAGGGTAATAAGGATTTATTAAATATTATTATTGAATAGGATTCAGTGATGGGGGCAAAAGTGTATTGGTTTTATTCTAAAGGGTTAGAATATTTAATAGAATTAAAATTTGGTCTAATTATGAATTAACCATAAAACCAAGGACTTGACAAAAATGTTTATTCTCAAGTTAATTTTAAATTGTTTGTGGCCTTCTCAAAACAATTTAAAATTACACTTTTTGCCCATGGTATATAAATTAAGTATTATACCATTTTAATGCAATTGAAAGAATTGAAACAAAATCACTCTCTCATTTTCTCTCTCACTCTCTAGGCTCTCTTTTCCTTGACTTGTATAGATCACATTTTGAGGTTCTTCAATTTCACTTGAAGAACTAAGACTCTAAGAAAGAAGATTCAAGTGTTGAATAGCAAAGAAGTAGGTAATTTTCCATCCTTACCTTGAAATGTTTTGGGCTTATGTGTTATGTTTGTGTTCTACCTTGCATCCATCATCTTGTCCATCATTTCTACACCTTTTCCATGTCCAAAATACATGAATCCCAATAGAGACTTGGAAGGAGAGTTAGGTGAGAGAGACTTGAGAGTTTAGAGCACCATGAGAGACAGAGGCAAGAGAGGTTCTGGGTTTGTTCGGCGTTCAAGTTTCTATTTTGCGTTACCGTTCTAGTAAGAGTCCCAAAATTAAAAACAAAATCCAAGCTTACCATGGGGGCCGTTCCGTTTCCAAATTCTCAAAGTTCTATAGGGGCAAAATTTAAAAAAATATAAATATAAATATAAAATCTGAAATTTTTTCAGAATTGAGTGAGGCCATGGTCCCCACTCATCATTAAGTAAATATGCCATTGGGTGGGTGGGGGTGATTTTGTTAGAAATTAAACTTTTATGTTTTTAGGGTGTTTTAGCAAAATCTCAAATATAGGGGGTTAAAAATGATTAAAATAATAATATTATATTTAGATTTAAAAAAAAAAAAAAAAAAAAAAAAAGCAATTTAGTATTCTATATAACATATCAACAAATTTCTTCCTTCCAACTAAACATATCAATATAACATATCCATCAATTTATTTCAACCTAACCAAACACATTTCCCTCAACATTCTTAGTAATCTTCAAGGTAATCTATCTTTCCAATAATACAATATTCCCTAAACCAAACGCACATTTATGATTTAAAGTAATAAGCCCTTGTTTATTGTCAATGAAATATTGAAAGTTAATAGTTATGATAATGAAATAATAAAAAGGAACTACGAAACTCTTTTTCCAAGATTTATAGCTTTTTTTTCTTCTAGCAAAATTTTCTATCGCAATTTTACAAACTGTCACTTTAATGTTCAACATAAATGTTAGAGTCAATGCATCCAATTAGAATTTCATTAAAAAATTAGAGTCAATGTATTTGTGTTATTGTGTTTGTGTTTGTATTTGTGTTTGTGTTTATGTATTTGTTTTCTATATGCTGGTTATAGATGTAAAAAATCTATTGTCTTGAAAATAGGGTCTAATCCCATGAGGTTGAGGCCACTAACAATCCGCTAGACCTGCACACATGAAAGGGCAAGCGTGAAGCTTCCAGAAAACACCGGGGTGGTGTTTGCCGTAGGCACTCCGACGCTTAAGTCAGTAAGGCTGAAAGAGATTATTTGATAAGAATTAAGGAGACAAAGAATTACCAGGAGTCTTGTCGGAAGCTAGGACTACAGCTGGAGGTGTTGGGTTCTTGGGAGCAAGAACTTTAGGAGCAAAGAGATGGTTTTGAGTAGTGTAGATTAACTATGGGCGATTGCCTCCTTAATGAGAGGGCAAACCTCTGTTTTTATAGTGAACCCAAGGGGTTGGAATCCTAGTAGGACATTGAGTCCTCTTTTTTGGGAGATAATCCCTATCAAGAAAGAAATATGATTTCTTGACCTTATCAGATTAAGTTTAATAATTTAAATAAGATTTGGAATCTTAGTAGGACACTAAGTCCTATTTTTGGAGATAATCCCTATCATGAAAGAGATATGATTTCTTGACCTTTTCAGATTAAGTTTAATAGTTTAAATAAGATTTGGAATCTTAGTAGGACACTAAGTCCTATTTTTGGAGATAATCCCTATCATGAGAAAGATATGATTTATTGACCTTGTCAAATCAAGTTTAATAGTTTGAGTAAGATTTGAAATCTTAGTAGAAGAGGAAATAGAATGGGATTCTAATTTCTTATTTATGGACTGTTGCAGGCTAATGGGCTGAAACCCAGTTTAGCTTAACTTATAGGATAGCCCAACTCATAGAGTGGGTAGGTCGCAAGGTGATTTTAAGCGTAAGCCTAATCGAGATTGGGTTAAGGCCCTAGGCCGTGACATGTTTATTTCGTTATTGGGCCTCGTCAAGCCCAAGACGATTTTTGGCCCTAACAGTTAGCTCCCCACTCTCTAAGTTAAAGAGTATTTAGCTTAGAGAGTATATTTAATCGAATGAGTGCAGACTGAGCAGATTAGTGATAGTAGGTTGTTAGGTCGGACAGATCGTTGTGTGGATTGGGTCGATGACTTGTCAATTTAAGGTGCAAGAAGTGGGTGAGCACGGGTAACGGGTAGAACCGGAACCGGGGGTAAGAACCGGAACCTACCCAGAACCTGCACTGTGCGGGTAGGTTCCGGTTCCAATTTTTTGGAACTGCTACTGTGCGGTTCCGGTTCCGGTTCTTGCATGTGGAGGAACCAGAACCGGAACCAGAACCTGTAAAAAGGATACCCTGTTTGGAACCTGTAGGGGGTACCCGGTTTGGAACCTGTTTGGAACCTGTTTGGAACCTGTTTTGGAACCTGTTTGGAACCTGTTTTGGAATCTATTTGGAACCTGTTTTGGAACTTATTTGGAACCTGTTTTGGAACCTATTTGGAACCTACTTTTTGGAACCTGTTTTGGAACCTGTTTTGGAACCTGCTTTGGAACCTGCTTTGGAACCTGTTTTGGAGCTTGTTTTGGAACCTTTTTTTGGAACCTGTTTAGAACCTATTTTGGAACCTGGACTATGATGAAATATTTGTGAAATGTAAATAATGGGAGAGTTTATATTATTTTACATATAAAAAAATTTAAAATAGAAAAAGTTAAATTTTTAGAATAACCTAATTAAATAAATATACGAATACAATTATACTTATTACATATAAATTACACTATATTAAAAGCTTTAATATATTATAATACATTAATATTAAAGTTTTGATCAATTAAGTGAATAATTAGAATTATGATCCAATTAAAAGTGTTTTACATTTTTAATGTTATTAAAAGAATCATTTCTGAATAAAATACTATATTTGATTGAGTAATAATATATTTAGTTATTTACTTCAATTATCAAGTTCTAAGTATATCTATAATAAATTAGTAATTAATTAATTATTTATGATAAATTGATAAACATTAATAAATTTAATTACTAGTTAAATATCATACTTAATCAATTATAACATTATATTATAATTAAATGATTTACTTCAATTAATTATAATTTATAACATTACTTAATTGATTATAAGTATAATTAGTTATAGCATTACATTAATTGATTACTACTTAATTAATTGACTTATAAGTTATAACATAATTAAATAGTTAATTAAATGACTTATAATTAGAAATTAATTAGTTATGCATTACGTTATAGATTATAGTATAATTATTAATCAATTATAAAATTTATTATAAACATTAGTACAAACTTAATTAAATGATTAAAAATTTAATTAATTATAATATTACATTAAAAATTGATAGTATGATTACTTAATAGTAAATTCACTATAACATACATTTAGTATGATATATAATTAATATAACATTACATAATTAAATAATTACTTAATTGATTATGTCATTATATATAATATTAGTAATTACTAATTTACTACATAAACATTAGCATAATAATTAATTAAATGATAAGAAATTTAATTAATTATAACACTACCTTATAAACATTTCATAAAACATTAATTAGCATTACATTATAGTTAAATAATACTTAATTAAATTATAATATTATTATATTACATTATATATATAATCACATACTTAATTATAGCATGTACATAGTTAAATAATTACATAATTACATAATTAGTTATGAATTTAAACATACACATAAACATTAGTAATTTACTAATTTATTACATTACTTAATTAAACGATTAAAAATTTAATTAATTATAACATTACCTTATATATTTAAATATGTTACTTAATCAATTATAAATCATTCATTATAAACATTAGTATATAATCAAATGATTTGAAATTTAATTAATATAATATTAATTATAGATTTATAGCATGATTACTAATTCATTTAACATTAATTATACTATTATAGTATGTCATATAATTAATATAACATTACATAATTAAATGATTACTTAATGATTATGAGGTAAATATTATGTTTTAAACATTAGTAATTACTAATTTACTACATAACATTAGCACAATACTTAATTAAATGATAAGAAATTTAATTAATTATAACATTACCTTATAAACATTTCATTATAAATATTATAAACATACATTATAGTTAAATAATTACTCAATTAAATTATAATATTATTAATTACATTATTATTATGATCAATACTTAATATGCATTACATAGTTAATAATACATAATTATTAATTAGTTATGAATTTATAACATTACATTATAAACATTAGTAATTTACTAATTATTACATTACTTAATTAAACGATTAAAAATTTAATTATTAAACATTACCTTATAATTTATAATATGATTACTTAATCAATTATAACATTCCATTATAAACATTAGTATATTAGTCAAATGATTTGAAATTAATTAATTATATATTAAATTATAGATTTATAGTATGATTACTTAATTCATATAAACATTACATTATACTTTAGTTATGTCATATTATTATATAACATAAATAATTAAATGACTTAATTGATTATGATATTATATATAAATTTAGTAATACTAATACACAATACTTAATCAAATTATTATAATTTTATTAATTATAACATTATTTATAATTTATGGTATGATATTTAATTAATTATAACATTCTATTATAAACAATATTACAATACTAATTAATGATTACCAATTTAATTAATTATAATTCATTATAATTAAATAGTATATCACTTAATAATTATACATACAATTACATGTAGTAGTAATCACTTATTAATTATAACATTACAATTTACATTGTAGTATGATCACTTATTTAATTATAACATTACTAGTTTCTAATATTAAATTTACTAAATTATATTTGGTATATTATAAATACCCAATTGACCAATTATAACATTAAATTAATAAATATTAATAATTTATTTTATGTGAATTGTGATGAATAATTGTTTGTGTTTTGGTTTTTATTGACGAATTTTATGTGAATTGTGATGAATTGATTGAATTCAAGTGTTGCTTAGAGATTACAGGTTATGAGTTACATTAGACACAAATGAATGAATAATGAAAATTTGTTAGGGGTGTATTTGCAAACTTATAAGGTGTTTTTGTTATTTTTTAAACTAATAGGGGGGTAATTATTTTTTACAGGGTACCCTGGAAAGGAACCGGAACCTGCATTTTAGGTTCCGGTTCCTTGAATTGAAGAACCTGCACTGTGCGGTTCTGGTTCCGGTTCCTTTTTTTGGGAACCTACACTGTGCGGTTCCGGTTCCGGTTCCCGCGAAAAATACAGGGTACCCGAAACCGCTCGCCCCTAGAAAGAACCCTTCAACTGATCTGGCAGACTGAATGTGTAGCTTTATGGACCGGGTAGGGCCGATCGAAGGTGTAGATCTGTGGATCGGGTAGGGTCGATTCGAAGGTGTAAATTCGTGGATCGAGCAGGGTTAATCTGAAGGTGTAAATCCGTGGATCGAGTAGGGTCGATCCAAAGGTGTAGATCCGTGGATTGAGCAAGGTCAATGCAAAGGTGTAAATCCGTGGATCAAGCGAGGTCGATCCGAAGGTCTAGATCCGTGGATTGAGCAAGGTCAATCCGAAGGTGTAAATCCGTGGATCGGACAGGGCCGATCCAAAGGTGTAGATCCATGGATTGAGCAGGGTCAATCCGAAGGTGTAAATCCGTGGATCGGACAGGGCCGATCCAAAGGTGTAGATCCATGGATTGAGCAGGGTCAATCCGAAGGTGTAAATCTGTGGATCGAGCAAGGTCGATCCGAAGGTGTAAATCCGTGGATCGGGCAGGGCCAATCTGTAACGCCCCACTTGAGGTATGTAGTTAAGACTTGATGAATGGCTTGAATGTTTATTGATTTACCCTCATTTTAGTTTGTATGTTGTTAATTGTTTGGTTTGGTTGAGTGGTTGCCCTGAAAATTGTAAAGACTTGGCAAAATTTTTGATGTTACAGTCTTCGCCGCGGCGAAGAAGTGTTACAACCCACGGTGTAGCTGCTGTAAGTTTTCGCTGGGGCGAAGAAATAGCTTCGCTGCGGCGAAGACTCGGCTGAAAATTTCCTTGAGTTTTTAGAGAATTCTTCCTTTGGGGCACAATGACCATT